>NW_027494798.1:0-232096 GCF_021521415.1 Bidens hawaiensis | reverse complement strand
CTTGTCCCGTTAACAGGGTATTGTTTAGCGGGCGAGCAACGGATTGCGATCTATGATTACATGGAGAATGGAAATTTGCATAATTTGCTTCATGATCTTCCGCTTGGAGTTCAAACCGCGGAAGATTGGAGTTCGGATACATGGGAAGTTGATGCAAACAACAATGAGGGGATTCAAAACGCGGGCCCTGAAGGGTTGTTGACGACGTGGCAGTTTCGGTGTAAAGTCGCATTAGGTACGGCTCGTGCATTGGCGTTTCTGCACCATGGTTGTTCACCGCCGATTATTCATAGAGACGTTAAAGCGAGTAGCGTTTATCTTGATTACAATCTTGAACCGAGATTGTCGGATTTTGGGCTTTCGAAGATCTTTGGTAACGATCTTGAAGACGAGATCACTCGTGGGTCCCGCGGATACATCCCACCCGAGTTTCTAAACCAGGACGGAAGCTCTTCACCGCATGTGATCACTCCAAAATCGGATGTTTATGGGTTTGGAGTGATTCTTTTTGAGCTTATAACAGGCAAAAAGCCGGTTGAAGACGAGTACAACGATTACCCGGATGATAGTTTGTCAAAAGATGCAAACTTGGTGAGTTGGGTGAGAGGTCTAGTGAAAAGGAATCGCGGGTCCCAGATTATTGACCCAAAGATTCGTGGGACCGGAGCCGAGAGTCAGATGGTTGAGGCGTTGAAGATCGGTTACTTGTGTACCGCTGATCTTCCGGCTAAGCGACCGAGTATGCAACAAGTAGTTGGACTTTTAAAAGATCTTCAACAGTTATGAGTTGAAGCAATGAGATTTGGTTCTTGTGGTCTTTCTAAGCTTTTGTTTCTAAGGTTAAGTTATGTTTTGTTAGTTCTTTGTTATTGTGTACAGTTTGTTTAAAGATTATTAATGATCAATATCTTATTGATCCAACTTATTTGCCTTTGGGTTTTTTGGTGGCATAGTGACATAATCTTTCTTAACCAGATATATAATTGTGTCATATATACATTTGTGGTCATGTTGTGCTTCATTGAAGGATTATTGTATATGAGTTTGTAATAAATATAGGTGAGACAAATTTCTGTTATCTAAAGTAATTGTTAACAAAGGTAATACTGCACTTCAAAAAAAAACCCCGGAACATGTTTTTTTTATACATAGGTTTTTACTACCCGAACATACTCGTAGGTACATATAGGGTATGCGTTTTAGTACCAAAACTGACCAAATTTGTTTCCGGTAATACCCAAAAACCAGAACCGGTTCCATACCTGAAACCAGGTTTTCCCAATACCTGAAACCGGATTTTTCAAATACCCGATTTATACCCGAAATTACCTGAAATATACCTGAAAAATACTCCGAAAACGTGCAGCCCTTAAAAACCCAATCTATAACGGGAAAAAGAAAACATGGTTTTTTCAATACCTAAAAATAGGGTATTCAAATATTTGGTTTTAGAATACACAGTTCAATACCTGACCCGAACCTGGTGCAAAGGGTATGGTTGTTAGAGACAATACGATGAACCGAACCCGACCCGGGTATTGCCAATACCTGATTTTCCAACGCTCCGTCATACCCGAAACCCAATTCCATACCCGGAACTGGGTATTAGAAAAACCCGATTGGTGCATCTCTAGATATAAACAACTAAACATTTTGTGGCTACATTTTTGGATGCAGACTTTGTGTTTAAGCTTGGGTTTCATGAGTCTAATGCAAGTTATGGACCACTTTTGGAAGTCCATGTTTTGTAGTTCATGATCATATGGTGGCTTTGTGGTTCATGGTCATATTGTGGTGGCTACCCAAAGGTTTGGTAACCATCATTTTGCTATGCTCACATGCAATCTTTAAAAACAAAATGATATGGACCAAAAGTTGTTTCTCCAAAATTATGTCTTGTTCAGTTTTTGTTACCATATATATGAAAGTTAAATGGTAACATTTTTTGTTTTTGCTAGCGGAATGATCAACAAAAAGGGTATTGGTTATTAGTTTCTAGCTTTATACTAACGTTTTATAACCGATATAAATAATTCATGATTATTATTATTACTATACATAGACATATTTCAAAATAAAAAGGCATATTTTTTTAATTAAATACATAGCAATATTCTCTCAAAGTTTAAACATTATGTCTTTAGAATGGATTAGGTGCTCAGTTTGAAAAAACAATACCTTTTATTATGTATTAAATGACAAAATGAAAAATAAATAAATAAATAAAAATCCTAGGGAATTGACATTGTTGGTCAACAAGAACATGATAATGACAGCCATGTTATAGATTTTTTAATCAACTCATTTGGGCTAAAATTTTCTACACATCCCTTCTCAAAACAATCCCATCTTTACAAACATACTTAAAAAAAAAACTTTATATATGCTAACATTGGTTAAGAATATAAACTCTCTTAACAAAAAATTTCTTAAGACAAACCTAGTGGATTAACAACTTGTGAAAATAACTTATAAACAAATATAAAAAAAAATATTGTGACTGGTTATATTTGAATATATAAATAATAAAAACCTCTAGGAGCTTTAAATAGAAAAAAAAAACATATCAATAAATTATTTGAAATTAAACTATATCTCATAATTAAATACTTTTAACATATTTATTGCTATTTATTAAAAGCAATATATGAATTGTAAACAAATACATATACAACTTGATACAAATAAAATTAACTTATTAAACAAATATTTAGAATAATTATTATTAATTTACAGTTTTGAATTAAAGTAATTGCACTGTCAAAAATAAAAATATAGTAATAATTATGAGAAAATTATTAAAATAGACATGTCTGACTAAAATTTTACCAAAATAGACATGTTTATATTAGCTTACATCTCTCCAATCTTGGTTTTTTGACCAATAAACATCTGACACGTCAATGAAGCCGGCTAAGGCGGCTAAGCCGCCACTTTATGTGCACGAGATTTTATGAAAAGTAAACGGGTCTCACCTTTAGCCAATAGAAATTCGACAAGTGTTAAAGACGGCTAAACTTAGCCTACATCTATAGTTATTTAGCCGGCATCTTTGACTCTTAGCCGGCTTCGGGATACGTGTTTATTTACTTAGCCGGCTCCAAATATTCCTTCTTAGCCGGCTCCAACTCGGCTTGTAGGCTAAGGCTTCACTTAGCTGCTTTCTTTTTTCATTTAGCCGTCCCATTTTAGCCGTCAAAATTGAATATTTTACCAACCTTACCAACTCTATTAAATATTTAGCCGGCTTCACTTAGCCGTCTTCTTAGCCGGTGTAAATTTAGCCCCAAAAATTAAATATTTTTACCTACTCAATTATTTAGCCGTTTTCGCTTAGCCGCCAATTTTTTTCTCCTAGCCGGCATGTTTTAGCCATCAGAAATAAATACATTTACCTACCCAAATTTAATTTTTCACCAACCATTTTTATATAACTATACAACCATATTCATTCCATCTTATAAAATCATCTTCACCCTCTCAAACTTTTTTACCTTCTTATCACAAGATCCTCATTTTTTTTAAAATATGTTTGTTAACATCGTCGTTTACTCAGATCAGATTGTAGGCTTTACTTAACCGGTTTTTTTTATTAACTTGGTTTATTTCTATTAAAATCTCGGGGGTATTTTTTTTTAAGTTCGGGGGTATTTGTTTGTATATTAATGGAATATTTATGTTTTGAAAAACAACTTAATTTTGAAGGAGATTTTAAGGAGTAGGTAAAAATATTTAATTTACCTACCCAAATTTAATTTTTCACCAACCATTTTTATATAACTATACAACCATATTCATTTCATCTTATAAAATCATCTTCACCCTCTCAAACTTTTTTTCTTTCTTATCACAAGATCTTCATTTTTTTTTAAATATGTTTGTTAACGTCGTCATTTACTCAGATCAGATTGTAGGCTTTACTTAACCGTTTTATTTTTATTTTTATTAACTTGGTTTATTTCTATTAAAATCTCGGGGGTATTTTTTTTTAAATTCGGGGGCATTTGCTTGTATGTTAATAGAATATTTATGTTTTGAAAAACAACTTAATTTTGAAGAAGATTTTAAGGAGTAGGTAAAAATATTTAATTTTGGGGGCTAAATTTACACCGACTAAGAAGACGGATAAGTGAAGCCGGCTAAGTATTTAATAGAGTTGGTAAGGTTGGTAAAATATTCAATTTTGGCGGCTAAAATTAGATGGCTAAATGAAAAAAAGGCGGCTAAGTGAAGCCTTAGCATACAAGCCGAGTTTCTTTAGCCGTCTTCTTAGCCGGTGTAAATTTAGCCCCAAAAATTAAATATTTTTACCTACTCAATTATTTAGCCGTTTTCGCTTAGCCGCCAATTTTTTTCTCCTAGCCGGCATGTTTTAGCCATCAGAAATAAATACATTTACCTACCCAAATTTAATTTTTCACCAACCATTTTTATATAACTATACAACCATATTCATTCCATCTTATAAAATCATCTTCACCCTCTCAAACTTTTTTACCTTCTTATCACAAGATCCTCATTTTTTTTTTAAATATGTTTGTTAACATCGTCGTTTACTCAGATCAGATTGTAGGCTTTACTTAACCGGTTTTTTTTATTAACTTGGTTTATTTCTATTAAAATCTCGGGGGTATTTTTTTTTTTAAATTCGGGGGTATTTGCTTGTATGTTAATGGAATATTTATGTTTTGAAAAACAACTTAATTTTGAAGGAGATTTTAAGGAGTAGGTAAAAATATTTAATTTACCTACCCAAATTTAATTTTTCACCAACCATTTTTATATAACTATACAACCATATTCATTCCATCTTATAAAATCATCTTCACCCTCTCAAACTTTTTTTCTTTCTTATCACAAGATCCTCATTTTTTTTTAAATATGTTTGTTAACGTCGTCATTTACTCAGATCAGATTGTAGGCTTTACTTAACCGTTTTATTTTTATTTTTATTAACTTGGTTTATTTCTATTAAAATCTCGGGGGTATTTTTTTTTAAATTCGGGGGTATTTGCTTGTATGTTAATAGAATATTTATGTTTTGAAAAACAACTTAATTTTGAAGAAGATTTTAAGGAGTAGGTAAAAATATTTAATTTTGGGGGCTAAATTTACACCGACTAAGAAGACGGATAAGTGAAGCCGGCTAAGTATTTAATAGAGTTGGTAAGGTTGGTAAAATATTCAATTTTGGCGGCTAAAATTAGATGGCTAAATGAAAAAAAGGCGGCTAAGTGAAGCCTTAGCATACAAGCCGAGTTCAATTAGCCGTCTTCTTAGCCGGTGTAAATTTAGCCCCAAAAATTAAATATTTTTACCTACTCAATTATTTAGCCGTTTTCGCTTAGCCGCCAATTTTTTTCTCCTAGCCGGCATGTTTTAGCCATCAGAAATAAATACATTTACCTACCCAAATTTAATTTTTCACCAACCATTTTTTTATAACTATACAACCATATTCATTCCATCTTATAAAATCATCTTCACCCTCTCAAACTTTTTTACCTTCTTATCACAAGATCCTCATTTTTTTTAAATATGTTTGTTAACATCGTCGTTTACTCAGATCAGATTGTAGGCTTTACTTAACCGGTTTTTTTATTAACTTGGTTTATTTCTATTAAAATCTCGGGGGTATTTTTTTTTAAATTCGGGGGTATTTGCTTGTATATTAATGGAATATTTATGTTTTGAAAAACAACTTAATTTTGAAGGAGATTTTAAGGAGTAGGTAAAAATATTTAATTTACCTACCCAAATTTAATTTTTCACCAACCATTTTTATATAACTATACAACCATATTCATTCCATCTTATAAAATCATCTTCACCCTCTCAAACTTTTTTTCTTTCTTATCACAAGATCCTCATTTTTTTTTAAATATGTTTGTTAACGTCGTCATTTAATCAGATCAGATTGTAGGCTTTACTTAACCGTTTTATTTTTATTTTTATTAACTTGGTTTATTTCTATTAAAATCTCGGGGGTATTTTTTTTTAAATTCGGGGGTATTTGCTTGTATGTTAATAGAATATTTATGTTTTGAAAAACAACTTAATTTTGAAGAAGATTTTAAGGAGTAGGTAAAAATATTTAATTTTGGGGGCTAAATTTACACCGACTAAGAAGACGGATAAGTGAAGCCGGCTAAGTATTTAATAGAGTTGGTAAGGTTGGTAAAATATTCAATTTTGGCGGCTAAAATTAGATGGCTAAATGAAAAAAAGGCGGCTAAGTGAAGCCTTAGCATACAAGCCGAGTTGGAGCCGGCTAAGAAGGAATATTTGGAGCCGGCTAAGTAAATATACACGTATCCCGAAGCCGGCTAAGAGTCAAAGATGCCGGCTAAATAACCATAGATGTAGGCTAAATTTAGCCGCCTTTGACACGTGTCAAATTCTTATTGGCTAAAGGTGGGATCCGTTTACTTTTCATAAAATTATGTGCCCATAAAGTGGCGGCTAAGGCTTAGCCGCCTTAGCCCGCTTCGTTGACGTGTCAGTTGTTTATTGGTCAAAAAACCAATGATTGGAGAGATGTAGGCTAAAATAGATATGTCTATTTTGGTAAAATTTTGGTCAAACATGTCTATTTTGGTCGTTTGTATTTGATCATTAACCAGAAATGTTACCCGCACGTTGCAGCGGTACAATTTGAGTTTGGTTACAAACATCAATTTTATTTTTGTGTTATTTAGGTATTATATTCAAATTCAAATTCAAATCAGGAGCATGATGTAGGCTTTAATATTATGTATTAATTACAATAGTTATAGTTGAACATATAGTTATATAAATTAACATTTCAATAGTTATGTAACTTAATTTGATAAAAAAGATAATACATATGTGTATGATGTATTCATATTAATAACACTATACATACATAAATATTAAACGCTTATACATGCTGAATCTAATATAACACAAATATAATAACACTTATATGTATAAATGTAAATGTATTAATACTTTTTTTTAGGAAAATTGGATTTTAATAATCCTAACTTTACGCAGTTGGCCGATAATAATCCCAACTTTGAATATAGCTGTCACTGGTCCCAACTTTCACACTATTTGTTTTCATTGAACCCCCGTTAAAAAAAAACTTAACGGCATTAAGTTTTTTTTCAAATTTAAAACTGATTTTTAGGGCTTTTGATCGGAATGAGTATACGAGTCGATTGATGTAAAACTTACCTCCAAACAGTGGTCCAAACGACTAAAGGATGCTTCAGTTCCGATATTTAAACTATTGATTAACAAAAATCAAGCTGTTTGAAGCGTTGTTTAGAGGTAAGTTTTACATCAATCGACTCGTATACTCATTCCGATCAAAAGCTCTAAAATATCAGTTTGAAATTTGAAAAAAACTTAACGCCGTTAAGTTTTTTTTAACGGGGGTTCAATGAAAACAAATAGTGTGAAAGTTGGGACCAGTGACGGCTATATTCAAAGTTGGGATTATTATCGGTCAACTGCGTAAAGTTGAGATTATTAAAATCCAATTTTCCTTTTTTTATTATAACAATGGTTAAAAAATTATATAAAAATTAAAAAATTAGGGTTACTCACAAATAAATATTATTAATTCACATTCTTTCAAAATATACTTCCAACTTTGCTCCCTTACATTCACTAACTTTTTTGTAAAGTTTAATAAAAGTTACACATATGCCTCATAATTAAAAACCAACTATCTCACGATTTTTTAACGGTCATAACTTTTTCACACGTTAATATTTTTTTAAAAAAATTACATCATAAAAACGAGCATTTTATTCTCTTTAATTTGCATATAATATTGCTATAGTTTTTAGTTTTAAAATTTTAGCATGTTACGCGCTTAACATTTAGAACCGGGTAATATGTCGAGCCGGGCGAGTTCGGGTCATTTGTAAAATTACAACAGGGTCGAAATGAGTCGATACAAAAAAATGGTTATGGTTCGGGTTCGGGTTCGAGTTCGAGTATAAATGGGCTAGGTCAGAAGACTGTCGATTCGGAACGGGTTTGTGACCAAAACAGGTTGGTTTGAAAAAATGATTTATTTCAAATTACTGTATATTGGTTAGACGTGTTTTAATGTCGGTAACGTGCGTTTCCGTCCGTTTACTCGTGTTCAATCTTCGATTACACGCAACTGGCTTTGCATGAGTTACGTGTCCAATTTTAGGCTACGTGCACTCTGTCATCAGGTGACGTATGTACCGACACAGACTATGCATTCAATGTTAAGTTGCGTGCGCTCATCGCTACATTGTGCGGATACCTTGCTAGTATATAATATAAAAAAACATATAGAATCCATAGAAAAATGTAAATAACTAGTGAACGCGGTGTGGCGATCTTGTAACAAACTTTTAGATTCGTGTTTAGCGAACAAAACCACATAGTAAAAAGTAATTGACCAACCCAAACTTTGTCACAAAAAAGTGTCTTTAAAAAAGTAATTACAATAATCTTGATTAGCAGCCTTCATACCTATTAGAGTGCCAAGCTTGCCAAGTATGTTTCCTCAATCCACAAAACCTTAAGTGTACAACTTTGTTAACTGAATAATTTATAACATGCCACGAAAAGCACAACCATTTATATTCAACCTCCATAAAATAAAACCTGCAGACTCACGTGACACACGTCGCACATCACGTACAACTCTTTATGTTGATCCACTCGTGTACACCTATATATATATATAAACGCCCCAACCCCATCCTTTCATCACATCACCTACTAACATCTCATCTACTCCTTCCTCGGTGCTTAAGTTGAATATACCAAAACAGAAGGCTACAAATCAACACTCTAATTTATTGACTGAGTATATAAGGATCAAAGGAAAGAAAAATATAAAATAGTAGAGTATAATTTTCTTAAATTGCATACCAGTGAGTTAAAATCGCTATACTTTCAATAATCGGTGGAAATCCAGATCCTTCGGGCTCCCATACCACCGCCACCTAGGGCTTTGAAATTGAACCCGGCAACAGTAAAGAGGTAGAATCCATGGTACATGACGGCCACCAATCTAACCACACCTAGGGTTTCAGCCAAAGACAAAGAGACAACCGGAAAGCCGCTCAACAACAAAGCGACGGTAGAAGTCGAATGTGGAGACTGGTGTTGTTTGTAACCGGTGGTAGAGAGGCGGTGGTGGAGGATGGTGTTACACTGCATTTAAGGGATTGGAAATGAAAAGTTAATAAAATTTTTATTTTGTGTTTTTTCGTTAAAAAAAAAGAAAGAGAATGGTAAGAAAAAGTCTTTTTTTCTTCAAACTTTCCAGCCAAATATGTCATGATTATGAAGGAAAGTTTATAGCTAATTACAATATTACTAATTTATTCTATCTTAATTCTCCTTTTCATGTTACTATAAGGACATAATTGTAAAGTTACAATTTTTTCCCCATCATTTCCTTCCGATCTAACTCAAGAATGTAATTAATATTTTCTTTTCTTTTATTTTAACTCAAGAATTCCTTTCAAGTATATAATTTTTTTCCTTTCTTCCCCTATCCACTCATATCATTTCTTATTCTTATATTTTAAACCCGGGAATGCAGTGTTAGTGTTGTGTTGATGGCCGTGTATTCAAAAAAGATGACGACTTATAACAACTAAAGCAAAGTGTACAACTATAATGCACAAAAAGAGACCACCGACTTTTGAAATTGTAATATATATAACTAGTAAATTACCCGGCGCGTTGCGCCAGGACTGGTTAGATATACTTACATACATGTCATGTTACTCTAAATCCTAAGACACAAGCGTTAAAACAAAATAAATATTTGAAACGACATTTATTTGGCCGTTAAAACCCGAACGTTGGTAAACCCGAGCATTGTCGGTACTCGGCGTTGTGACGTTAAGTCGACACGAATTTGGTCGGTTTCAGTTACGGTACAAAATATAAACAATGTTGGTAAAGAACCTTAGCATTAACGGTACCCGCGTTGTGGCGGTGAGTCGACACGAATTTGGTCGGTTTCAGTTATGTTGTTACGGGACTGTATAAACAATGTTGGTAAAACCTAAGCGTTTAAACCCAAAAAATAAATTCGTCAACTTAACATATAAAAATATATAATATCTAAAATGTCGTTTATTCGGTCGATAAAACCCGGGCGTTAAAACTCGAGCGTTGTCGGTCCCGACGTTACGGTGGTAAGTCGAAATCAATTCGGTCGGTTTCGGTTACGTTCTTTATGGTTCCGGAACTAAAACAAAAATGCCCTTAAAATCCGGTCGTTGGTAAATCCCACACGTTGTCTGTTCCAGACGTTGTAGTGGTGAGTCGACACGAATAACCGTTTAATCATCAAACTTAAACAAAAACTAAAAAAATATATAATACTTGGACAATCAGGCGTCGCCAAATGGACCAATCATAGTCCAGCGGCGCCAAACTTCCTTTCTATTATATATAATAATAATATCTTTTGAAAAAAAAGGTTTATTTTAAAACGAAAGGCTGATATATGTATTAAGGCAATTTCAAAGTGGTGCTAGTTGTGGAGCATTATACAATATATACTTATTTGAACCAGACAAAAGTTTATAATATTTTGTTTGTTCTCATTCCTTTTTTCTGCCGTAGATAAAGACTTCGACCACAATTCTTTCACTTTCAAGAGAAAATAGGCATATTAATTTAACAATAATGCATATACATTTGCAAATTAATGAGAAGCATAAGAAGGTATGTATAGAATTAATTAAAGGAAATATCATAGAGAGATGGTATAATGGTATCAAAATTTTGGAAAACGATTAAAGTCAAGTCCTTTATAAGAGTTAAATGCGATATGAATACGAGAGTAAAGCTTGGTGTCTTCAACGTGTCCCCTTCAATTTTTTCTTCATATCTAAAAGTAAAAAAGTTATAAGTTATTAGAGTTTCAGAGTTCTTTCTTTATTCTGGCCTCTTCTGATTGTCCCAACCTTGAACTTAACTGTTTCGGTGCCATGTCTGGTTTTCATGGTACTTTTCCAGAAAAATTCAGCTCAAGGCTTGGCGGGAAGGATCGAACTAGATCTTAGCATTTAATGTCATTGACCTTTGTGAGAGAGGCCTATTGTGATGACTTCTTCTCCGGCGTGTCTTACCACATCATTTAATTCTCTAGTTCCTTCCGTGTTTCTTCTACCGAAAACCATGGTTTCCGATTTCGTGGTTAGCATATGGATTGGCCCTGGAGCTCTTTGAAAACTTGCATTGGGCTCATTTGATGCGAACTAGGCCTGTTCATCCAAACACAAGAACATCTGCTGGTTAGAGGGTAGACCTCCTTTCACGTGGACCCGACAGGAAATTCAAGGGAGCCTCTTTTTTGTCGAGATCCCCGCTCGTTTTAACACATCAAAAAGAACATCCTTGACCAAATCATGTCTATATTTAAACTCCGACAGCTTCTTGCAAAGAACTACATATTCACCAAAGGTATCTAAACGAACTTTACAGCAGACCGGACATAGCTGATCAATTAGGAGCATGGAGATCATTAAAGGATAAGACAGTTATTTCATATTCGATTTACCAGTTTTTGCTTGATTTTGCAGTGACATCCTATTGCCAATAATTATAGTTAGGGTTAGGGAAAATACAGGAAAATGAGTTATCTTTGGAAAATCTAAGAATAGTGATACCACACATTTTAGGTAAAAACTATTCGTGATTCTCAAAATAACCAACAATTATTAGTTTCTAAAAAACATGGCGGTTTATACATATTGTGGATGGATTTTACCCTCCAATCTATGTTCAATTCAGCATAGATATATTTTGTGAGCACATGCTTCTTTGTTCTGATTTTATAGCTTCTTAGTTCTTCACTCCTTTTACAAATGTACTAAAACATTTCATGTAGCTCAGTGATTTTGTTATTTAATAGACAATAATATATTCGAATTCCTAAAGTTTAAAGATTTACACACGGCACATAAGGTTTTATGAATTTGAAATACTATTTCGGGTGATGGTCAGCCCATTTCCTTTTTATTTACAATTTTGTGACATAAATCATTAGACCCGTTAGAGATAGAATTTGTGACCCAGTTGTATGTTATCTGGATGCAAAACAATAAGACCTAAATTTTTGTTTCTACACGCATCAATTTGCTATTCTTTTTTTTTTCCTTTTAGTAAGTGCAATTGGCTTAACTGGCATGGGGTGATGGTGATTCAGGTCTGTAGCGTCAAAATCAGTATTGACGGTTGGCATCCCATCTAATGAACTGACTCACTAGGGTACTGGGGTAGTTCCAAACGCTATTAAATAAATTATAATAAAAAGAACAAATAAGTTCAATTTAAATCACATAAACAACAAAGCATATATTTATCCTTTTGATTAGTTTTCAACAATTTATGTATCTTTTGTCTTTCATCATCCCTCAACTAATGAACACCTTTTTTTAAGATCTAGTACATTAGGATGATACATCAAATTCACATTTTATCTGTATAATAAAAGAATAAGAATATAGTATTTATATAGTCATGACACCAAGCCCAATATGACGTGTACCCAAAAGAGTAATGGGCTTGTTCTTGTTCGCAAACAAAGAGAAGACGTGAAGCTGAAGGCCAATATATCAAGGTTTTGTTTTTTTGTTTTTTTTCCTTCTAAGCACTTTTATTTTAAACCTTTGTGGCTAGAGCCGAAAAAAGGGGCTCTGAAACTGGAGCCCGGCAAAAAACCCGACTGGAATTGTTTGGGAACCGATTTCGGCTTGGAACCGACCTACTCAGGTATAGACTCGTTTCTATTTCATGGGTGTGGAACCGGTTATTCCGAACCGGGTATGAAACTGTTCCATAATGGGTTATTATGGCTAAAATATAGTTTTTCCATATAGTCGTCATTAAATGTCTTTATAGTCGTTTTAGCCATTTTTTTAATGTTTTTATACCCTTCTGTCCAATGTTTTATAAACCGGTATTTTACTTATACCAGATTAAGCTAAAAATGGGGTAACCGGTTGAATCGGGTTATACTGGGAAGTTCAACCGGTTTAATAATATCCCTATATAATTTCCTATAATTTCATCTTCAACTCCAAAAATAACACAAAATTAAATGATTGCATAACAAAAAATAATCCAAAAGTTAATCTACATTAGAAAAGAATAAAAAAACACTCAATTTTAAAAAATAGTCATAAAGTTTACACGTTTGAATGTTAGTATTGGGTTAAAAGTAATTTTAGAAAAATATGGACCACAAATATAAAATATTTCTCGTACTTATAACCAGTTTGCCGGTAAAAACTGGTATTTTGGAAAAAAACCGCCGGTACGATATTCTAGAAAACGGCAAAAAATACCAGACTCAAAATATCGGCCTGCTGCGCGTAATCAGGTTTAACGGGTGAACCGGCCGGTTTAAACCGGTTTTTAAAACACTGTTTCTGCCCTCATGTGTTAGTATAAATAGATATTGTATGTGCTGGTTTAATATTTTAATCACAACTTATTCTCTTTGATATATAAATGAAAAAAACATAACACTCATTCTCTTAAATCTAAAGAACGACCTAAGGAAAAAAAAAAGAGAACACTCCTTATTCTCATACTGGATGTGCTGGTTTAATATTTTAATCACAACTTATTCTTTCTGATAATTTTTGTTAAAAAGAACAATCTTTATTCACTTAAATCTAAAAAACGATCTAAAATGGTGAAAAAACACGGATCTAATCATTACGGAGTTAGATCAATGAGTCCACAGGGTACGGGTCGAACAATTACCAAACTAACGATATAAGCTCAATCTCCCAAGTCCAATGACGAAAACCTGCAAAACAACCACCGTGAGCTCGTTACGGGAAGGACAAGAGGGGGGGGGGGTCTTCCCGTAACCACCCTCCGGCGTGAGAATAAGTACACTTCCGGTTGAGAGAAAAGTATTTTAAGTATTTAGAGTAGATAGTGGGGAGTGAATGAATACCTTGTGGAGATGGTGAGAGTATTTATAGCCGAAGGGTTTAGGGAATATTATTGGCCCAACTGTCCTTCTTCTAGAAGATGTTTGTTATAACAACCTGGACACGTGTCGGCCTATGATAATACGAGCTAAATAGCCATGTGCATGGTTATAACAACCTGGACAGGTGTCTGCCTATGATAGGACGAGCTAAATAGCCATGTGCGTGGTTATAACAACTTGGCCATCTGTCCTCTTTCTATTGGCTGTTGTCTCTCGTGCTTTCCAATAAATGATCTTGATAAATTTTCTAGAAAGAAGTTGGTTAATTACAGCTTTCCTCTGATGTCACCTTCTGGTCATCCTTATGGGTGAGGACAGTACCCTGCGGATGACTTTAGAGGGTGTAAGGATCCTCCCGCAAATAGTCTCTGGATCTACTATTGTTCTTCCTCTGACTTTTGTTATGTGGGAGATTTATATATCCCGCGGGTGCTTATTGAGGGAGTCCTCTTCCACCTGCGGATGGTCCTTATTGGTATTTGGGTCTTTTGTTACGCTACCTCTATAAGTCTCCCTGTCCATTGTTTCTTCCGCATGAAGTTTTATGTGGGTGAAATTTTGGACTTAAGATATTTTTTGGGGATATTTTGAATATTTTGCGGTTGGTGGAGATATTTTTTTTGTGAGGATAACTATGGAAAAGGACGACGGGACGGTCTACAGTGGTTGCACAGTTGAAGCGACGTTTATGCCGGCTGTCAACTGTACGTGACTGTACACTTTTTCGCTTTCTCAGTTTTCCCAAGTGATGTGGCATATTTCCATTGGACCCCCCGATTTCTCTCTCCACAGTCAACCTCTCATCGCATTAATTGCGATGGGTATAAATCTAGCCGTTCCCTTCATTTTTAACCTTACATTGCCTTCGTTTTCTTCCTTTATTCTTCAAGCAGATCTGAGCTCTTACATTATCCACCATAGCTCGCTGCCTTCCATTACCATCGGAAATTATGGCCGGTGAGAAGAAAGGAAACCCGTCAATAGACAAGATTGTCGTTAGTTGGAAAGAAATAGAATATGAAGACATCGTTACGTATATGGGCTGGCTCCGGAGTGGGAGCCGGAATTTCCGGTTGCAGGGTCAACCGCGAATAAGTCACCGAAGGGCAAAATGGCTCTCTATGCCGAAGATTTCACGACCGGGAATCTTCGATTCCCTATCACAAAGTTCCTTGGGAGCATTCTAACGAGCTATGGGGTTCATCTGCCCAGATGCATCCATTCGGATTAATGAGGATCCGTCATTTCGAATTCTGTTTTCGTGCCAACAATTTGGTGTCGTCTATTGATAAGTTTGCCGTTTTTTACAAAATGGCAAGCCGTGGTGGGTGGTTCAACTGGTCAACCACGGGCAAGGGTTTTATCGGGACCGAGCCATCACGTAGTGCGTATGAATGGCGCACCAATTTAGTCTGGATTCGGGAAGATGTCATTCCATTTGCGATGGTTCGTCGTTCCTCGAACGAGAGGTTACTGGAGATACACACTGCCGCACATGCAAACCTCCCGTGCTTTGTTACCATGACCCGCACACAAAATCCTATGCGAGCGATAAACGAGGGTGCTCTCGTGCGTGCTGGCATGAGCCGCTTGTGGCCGTTCCCGGAAGAAGAACCGTTCTACCAGAAACCTGATGAGAGTAAGTCTGTCTTTTTATTTTTTGTGGACTTTGTTTGTGTGCTAACTGCTTGGTCGTACAGGTGAGGGATCGATCCTATGCGTGTTGCTGGATCGTGTGTCGGCGTTCATGGCACGCCGCCCTCGAGATCCTAAGGCACTTCCGTTTCTTGATCACACCCGCTACAATTTTTTATTTTTTCCGCTTTGCGCCCGGAGCCTGTGGTATCTGAGGCCATGTTTGCCAAAGGTGAGGGAGTCTTAAATCCTCTCCCTGTATAGGTGCTCACTTCTAGCGGGGTGATCGTGCTTCTGACTTCTAGTGATGAGTCATCACCCTGTGAAGAAGAAGAGTCATCCGTTGATACTACTGATGCTGAGGGTATCATGAATACTATTGCAGGTCTAAGCCGAAAAAGGAAACAACCTTCCTCAAGCAAGGTGATGGACGAGGCTAAGAATAACTCCGAAGCTGTGACAAGTGAAGATGAACACGCCACCTTTGATCCAGATATTGTTGATGTTGATGCCCCAAAGCCAACTGGGAAGGGCAAGTCATGTTTATCCAAACCTCCCGTCCTAAAAAATCAAAGAAGGTGCGGCTAGGGGATCGCATCAACCTTGTTTCCTCCACCAAAATCATTACAGGTATCACATTCTTATAGCATATGTACCATTATCATGTGTTTGGAGTAATACGTTTTCTAATTTAGCGTATTTTCACAGATTACACTAAAGATCATCCCAAGGATCCGTTGGACTAAGGGAAAGTATCTCCGCCTGCTTCTCCACCTGCATCGCCACCAAAATCCCTTTTTGAGCCTCCGCCCAAAGCTCTACCGAAAATGTTGGAGAGACAATTATTTCAGGAGATACTCCGGGCGAAGGTGAGCAAGGGGGTAATTCACAATTTTTAAGGACCCTTTTACTATTTCGCCTCCCAACTCTCCTCCTCGCTCTACAGATCAAGGGGGCCAAAATATTCTTTCTACTGGTCCTCAAGCGTCTTCCTCTCAATTCAATGAAGACAAGGGGCTTGCGGGATATTATGGCCAAACAAATCTTCATGAGGATCCACTAATTCACCACCCGCACTGGTCTGTACGCCAAGGCTCACTCTTCACTGACAACGACGTATGTCATGAATTCCTTCAACAGGGAATTCCTCCCGCGGAGAGACAACGCCAACGCAGGCGTCCTCGTTACGAATTGGCAAACTCTTTTTCCAACAACTTGGCTAACGTAATATCCACTAGTCAGGAGATATATCGAGACTGGTTAGACATAACTGACACATGGGATGAGTTGGAAAATGGCATCGCGACAGCGAAGAAGGAAGCGGATGAATACCGTGTAGCTGCCAATACTGCAAAGTGGCAGTTAAAAGATGCTGATAAAGCCTTGGAGTCTGAAAAGGCCTGGCAAGCTGCTGCTACCAAGGGATGGGAGGAGGCGTGCAAGCACCAAAATGACATCCTGGAAGCTTCTCACGAGCAGACCCGTGCTAAGGAGGGTGAGCTAGTGCGGGCTATGGAGGTTAAGGCGGTCTTGCATAAGCAAGTGAATGATCAAAACCATCTTATCT
The DNA here is from genome assembly GCF_021521415.1 of Bidens hawaiensis. Taxonomy (NCBI): domain Eukaryota; kingdom Viridiplantae; phylum Streptophyta; class Magnoliopsida; order Asterales; family Asteraceae; genus Bidens; species Bidens hawaiensis. The sequence goes on along the minus strand of NW_027494798.1, from coordinate 214,898 downwards.
CTTCTTATCTTGAAGAGATAAAAACTTTGAAGGTTGATGCGTCTAAGAAGGATGACCGCATCACCAAGCTTGCTGAGAATAATAGGAAACATGCCTTAGAATGTGCTGAGCATAAGATGGCTGCTGCCCGGGCTCTGGCGGATAAAAAATGGTTGATGTCAGAAGGGATACCCCAAGTAGCACTTTCTTTCTTTTGACAATTTGAATTGAAAACATTCACTTGAATTACTTTCTTATATTCATTCTCCATAGGTTATTGAGAACATTCGAGACGGTGCTGAGCTTGGGGACTGTGTTACGGAGTTACTTGTTGCATCATCCCAAGCTGGTCGGAAACCTAGTTTCCAAGAAGGTCTAAAATTTGCGGAAGAAAAACGTCATGTTGAGGAGTTTGACTTATATGGCCAAGATACCGCGGAACGCAATGCTGAAAAGACTAAAGCTTTCGACAACTTGACATTCCTGATTCAAGAGGCGGTGGAATAGCTTGCTGACCAAGACGACAGTGTTGAAAAGCTAAAAGCATACTTTGCGATTGATCAAGAAAATGAAGATGTTGAAGATCCAGTCGATCCGGATGTAAATGATGATGATCAAGATCGTCCTTTGTAACTTTAGATTGTAGTTTTTTCGTTCTTTTTTGAAAGTTCTGTATTGTAAACTTTTCCATGTCTTATGTAACCATCTTTTGAATAGTACAAGAAGTTTTTTTATCCTTCTACACTTTGTTTTATAAATAATATAAGTGCTATAACTTAGGATCTTCTTGTGTTTCAATAAAGAGTACTACTCATTATCACTTTGTTTTGACCTGCGGGTCACTTCTGGCACATAGGCCAGGAATTTGTTTGATCCGCGAGTCACTTCTGGTGGGTAAACCATGAGTTTCTTTGTCACGCGATTTGCTTTTAGCGTGCAGGCCAAGAGTAAAATTTAGTACTCCCACATCGTATGTTTCAACTTAATTGTTTGCTTTGATAGATATGGCACGCATGCCTATTAGATTACATCATTCTTTACTAACTATCGGGCAAGCATACCAAAAATGAAAAGTTATTCAAAGTACGATTTACATATAACATCTCTTCAAATGTGCAACATTCCAAGTTCTTGGGATTTCTGTTCCATCTAATTTCTCCAACTTATAGGCGTCTTTCGATAATACTTCCTTTACCTTGTAAGGCCCTTCCCAAGTGGGGCTAACTTTCCTGATGGTTCTTGCCCCGATGCCTCGTTGTTGTGAAAAACAAAATCTCCTGCATCAAAGTTACAATTCTGAACCCTTGAGTCATAATATTTTTGCAATTGACGTTTGTAATTGTGCTCTCGGATGAGTGCCAATTCTCGTCTCTCCTCAAGAAGGTTAAGAAATTACCCCAAGCGGGTGCATCACCTCATACCCAAAGCCGGACGCAGGCGCATGAATTGGTCTCAGCCTCGCCTTGTCTTCCTCGTCCAGTTGTTCAAAACACTGCTCGCACATTATATCTGACGTACACCCCGTATCAAAGAAAACATACTGTGAACGATAGTGACCTATCAAAGCAGTGATTATCAATGGATTTTTGTTACATAGACCTCCTTTGACCCCCTGGAAGATTACAGGTTCACTCTTCCATTCTTCCTCATATCACCTGTCTTTTACCCCAGCTAACACGTCCTCCTTGAATCATATGAATGTTTAAGTCTCTGACCTGCTTTTTAGGCGGACCAGGATTGACTTGTGCGGGGACCTTGCTAGCTCCTTGCCTCACGTTTTTGACTAAGTGTTCTAGCTTTCCAGACTTGACTGCCGCTTCAGTCTCATTTTTCAAAGTTATACAATCATTAGTGTTATAACCGATGTCATCATGAAAAGCACAATTTTTTTAGGATTGAGATGCATTCTCTTTGCGAGTGGATGGGGGAAAATTCACATTCTCTGTTGTTAAAATTTCAGAGGGAGTTTTTGTTAATGGAGTCCAACTATTGGTATTCTTCGTTGAAACATTTGCTTTATTTTGTTGCCATTCAGTGATCTTGCATCGAATTGCTTCGAAGTATCCGTAGAAGGTTGAAGTCTTGACCAGATTGATCCTTTGGCTTGCCTGTTCGGCCGCAGATTCTGAAATTCTACCTTCAACGTTTGTTTAGGACTTTCTGACCCCAAGGTTTTTTCGGTTCTTGCAAACAATTATGCAACAGACATTATGTCGTCCCACGCTTTCGGCATTCCATCTTTGCCGATTAAGTAGCGGATCAAAGCATTACTCCGCACGTTTTTGCGCAAGAGTCCTCTCAACATGTCCTCGCAGATTTCTCCAATATTTAGGCCTTCATCATTAAATCGCGAAATGAAGTCTTCAATAGACACATTGTCGCGTCTAACAACGTCTAAGATTTCTGAAGGATCACGGGTGTGCTTCTTTTGTTGACTGAAATGTTGAGAGAATTTAGCCACCAGATCGTCCCAACTCTTGATTTGTCCGTCGGGTAACTTTTCAAATCCCTCTCGTGCCGCCCCAGTCCATGTTAATGCGAACATATGGCACCAATAGGGGAGGGTCCATCCGCTGACTCCTCCGACCGCCACAAAACTGAGTAAGTGGTCACTAGGATCAGACATCCCGTTGTATTTCCCTAAAGTGGTTGGTATTTTCGCGTTGACTGGGAATGGAGCTGTTGCAATGCGTGAGATAAAATTTGACTTCTCGGCAAACGCTGCGGGACGATATGGTTTCGTAAAATCTTCTTCCGCATCGCTGTGATACTCGGTTTGACGAACTACTGCACGCGGGCGGTTAGTTCCTTCTTTTCCAAGAATTCCGCTGTCACCGTTACGTCGGATCATAACTTTCGTATTCAATTCTGTAAGAAGGCTCTCGCACAACTGGGCGAATTCGGTCATGTCCTCTTCTTTCAAAATCATCCTCGGAGAACCTCTCAGTCTGAAGACTATCACGCATCTGGCTCCTTCGCACTGTTGTAAGAGGAGATGGAGATCTCGGAGGGATGTCATCATAAACCAAAGTTCGAGCACGAATTCTCTCTTCACGAGTCATGCGCTCATATTGAGCCAAAGCATTCTCTTGTAGTAGGCGCAACCATTCTTCAGGAGATTGGACTCCCTCAGATGTGAGATTAGTACGAAGAAATCTCGTCGGAGCAGAAGTACCATATCTGTCTTCCAGATCTGCATCCATACGGATTCGACGAGTTTCCGTTGTCACGTGTCCCAAGTCGCCTGGAGTAGGACTCCAGGTGCTCCGACAGCGGTGGAACGCCTGACTGTTGCAGGAGTTTCCGCCGGCCCTTGAAGAGATTGACTCATATCGTTCAGAACAACAAAAACTCTTACGATTATAGCACAAACACGGATGATGCCAATGAAGAAACACGGATCTAATCCATACGGAGTTAGATCAATGAGTCCACAGGGTACGGGTCGAACAATTATCAAACTAACGATATAAGCTCAATCTCCCAAGTCCAATGACGAAAACCTACAAAAAAACCACCGTGAGCTCGTTACGGGAAGGACAAGAGGGGGGGGGGGGTCTTCCCGCAACCACCCTCCGACGTAAGAATAAGTGCACTTCCAGTTGAGAGAAAAGCACTTTAAGTATTTAGAGTAGATAGTGGGGAGTGAATGAATACATCATGGAGATGGTGAGAGTATTTATAGCCGAAGGGTTTTGGGAATATTATTGGCCCAACTGTCCTTCTTCTAGAAAATGTTTGTTACAACAACCTGGAGACATGTCGGCCTATGATAAGACGAGCTAAATAGCCATGTGCATGGTTATAACAATCTGGACACGTGTCTGCCTATGATAGGACGAGCTAACTAGTCATGTGCATGGTTATAACAACTTGGCCAGCTGTCCTCTTTTTATTGGCTGTTGTCTCTCGTGCTTTCCAAGAAAGGATATTGGTAAATTTTCTAGAAAGAAGTTTGTTAATTACAGCTGTCCTCTGACGTCACCTTCTGGTCATCCTCGCGGGTGAGGACAGAGCAGGTGATTTCTGAGGTTGTAAGGATCCTCTCGCATATAGTCTCTAGATCTACTATTGTTCTTCCTCTTACTTATGTTATGTGGGTGATTTATATGTCTCGCGGATGGTCCTTATGGGTATTTGGGTCTTTTTGCTACCGCACCTCTGTAAATGGCTTCCGAAAGTAAGCAATCTTCCATCAGTGAATGTCCTGACTACGAATAAATAACCAACGACGACGATTAATCACGGAAAAAATAAAACATATTTGTAATTTCTATGTTTGTTTTAAGCTTTTCAAATTATACTTTTGTAATTTCAAAATCAAGTAAATAAAAACCAATCTTTATTTCGTTAACCTCTTTTTATGTTAAGTAAATGAATTAATAAAAAGAGAATAAACAGTTCCAGACATGTTATATATGTCTGATCCCCTTACACTTGATAACCATGTAAACAATGATGAATATGGTCATATGGGGGAGTTTTGTCTTTTTTTAATTAACTAAAAAATAAGTTTAAGTTTTGTTTTATATACAAAAAAGAAAACAAGAAAGAGAAAACAACATGATACAAATGAAAACAAAACTTGACCCGGACTAACATGATCTAGACTAACATCCGGAGGAACATGATTCGAACGAGATAGATGACACATACAAGACAACAATGCACAAGTTGACAATACATTATAGATTTTGTACTCGTCGGACTCGAATATAATATCAACAATTTTTGACATAGTGATGCTAGAGTGAGACATAATTAAGAGGTAGAATCACATCTAACCTAATAGTTTATTCTTTAAATCTATTATTTTTATGAGCAATTTCTTATATACCCTTACAATTTTTAAAATATCATACATATCCCTAATCAATATATTTCATTATAAACAATTCATAATATAACAATTTTACCCTCCAAATAAAAAACCCCGAAAAACTAACATCCCCACCCCGCCCACCGCTAAAAAACCTAACCCCATACCCCGTTAAAAAACACTAACCTAATACCTGTTTCACATATCAAGCCGGTATTTTGAGCCCGATATTATTGGACGGTTTTCTAGAACATCGAAACGACGTTTTCCCCCCCCTAAAATATTGGTTTAAACCGGCAAATCGGTTTGAAGCCCAAGAGATTTTTGATACTTTGCGGCCCGTATTTTTAAAAAAATTACTTTTACTTAGCGATTAACATTGAAATAAGTAAACTTTTGGATTATTTTTTTGACAATCAAGTGTTTTTGTATTATTGTATGATTATGGATTAACTTTTAAATTATTGTCTCATCTCTCTGGTAAAGGTAAATGTATCCTTATTGGTGACATAACAATAGATCAGAAGTCGTTGCAAATCAACACATCTTGTCTGCATTTATGCAATTTAGACACGTACAATTTCCACCAAGGCAAACTCCATGAGTTGCAGTTTCACCTAAGCAAGTACGGCAACATGGGACATCTGCCTGCTGGTTTGCCGCTTGACCACATTTTGCATTATAGTTTTTGCTTTTCCATTGTTTAGTACAGTTAACAGGTACCAGTATGTAGAGATGTTCATTCAAACCGGTTCCTGGAACCGAACCGGTGGACCCGAACCGGAACCAAACCGGTTCCTACCCGTTTTTTGTAGGAACCGGACCCTATCTGATTCAACCCGATGATCCGTGACCGGTTCTTGCATTTCTGAGTGGGGGCGGGTAGGAACCGGAACCGAACCGGAACCGGTTCTGGAACCGGAACCGGTTCCTAACCGTTTTTTTGGCCGTTTTTTGACCGTTGGGGTCAAAAATAGCCGTTTTTTGACCGGTTACGGTACAGGAACCGGGTTAGGAACCGGTAAGAACCGGTTAGATAGGTTAGGGGTCCGATTCGGTTCCCTAACCGGTTCGAGCCTGGAACCGGTTTAAAAGGGGGTTTTGAATATAGGAACCGGTTAGGAACCGGTTCCGGTTCCTAGTCCCAAACCGTTTTGAACATCCCTACCAGTATGTGGTATTGGGCTTTTGTTATCCCTACGGTTTACAAACAAACATTCATTAGATAACACAACCATTATCAACTATTAAAAGAAAATGCAAGAAATGATGCAATATACAATATTTCAATCTAATTTTAAAAAAACTAAAAATAGTTAAAACTGAGACCAGAAATGGTGATGACAAGGACCAATATAAGTGTTATAGACCATGAACGTAATGAAAGTGGAAGATTCATAATTATCTCAAGCAAAGACGATGATGTAGGCATTGTGTTTTTTTATTTTATTTGTTTTATTGGTTTAATTGTATATTTATAGAAGATTAGATGAAAATTAAACGTTCAATATTACTATAGCTAGACATGCAAATGGCATGAACAGCTTTTTACAGTTAACTCGATACATACAAATTTTGAATAGATAATTAAGGTAATCATGCATGCGGTACAGTAATCAAATAACTCGTGTAATTTATTATAAAAAATTAGTTGCGTTCAAATAAAAAGTATGGTTTTCCTAGAATAAAAACATTACATGTAGAAAAACCAATTGAAAATCCTTCATCTTCTCCATCTTCTTCCACACTACCATCTACTCTGCCGCCGCCACCTTCTTCACCGGAGCCTCCACCCTTTCTTACACAAAACTCAATCTCACTCCGACGGGCTAAAGATATAGATTTGGATTACCACTACATCTTTGAGCCATGTGGCTTCCTGAAAATAGTATACTTCTTTTTTCCAACCAAGCTTTAGGTGGCATATATATTTACTAAAAGTCTTCCAAAACCTCACTTTGCATTCTTTCGCTCAAGACATCACATAGGTCCACCACTGTTTCGCTTGTAGAGGGACGTGAATAATGCCGAAAAATTGTATATTGCTTTAGGTCTTGCATTGTATATCTGCATTTATGTATATCCATGTATTTTGTTATACTTTTGATGACTGTGTTGTACCGGTCATGCAAAAACCTAAATTTACCTATAGATAGGGTAAGTCATTTATCAAATCCAAATGATCACGTGGTCAACATTATACGTTTGTTCAATTATTTAATTATATTTACAAAACAATTATATAGAAACAATTATGAAGTTTTTATCCTGGGTGCTGATCACACTAGCTAGCAGGTTTTGTTTGAATCAACCGAACACTTAAACGACTTTAGCAATTAATGAGAATAGAGTCCTACTTGTGTTTCAAATTTTTGAGAAACTAGAATTAACCTACACGAATGGTTTGGTTTTAATAAAGCACAATTGATATTCTAGGTTTGCTAACAAGAATTCTAATCATAGGCATCAACAATTGTCTATCATATGTAACTGGTGCAAAAAAAAGAAAAGAAAAAGAAAACATTCACTCTATGAATTAAAGAAAATTGTATGCTTCATAAACTAAGAACAATCAACAAACCCTAGAACGAACGCATCAATCCTAATAACAGTAACATCTCACAATATTAATGATGCAAGAAAATCTAGACTCTTGTGAGTTCAAAACAATACTAACAATTGTATGCATACAACTTTAGTCAAATGTTATTCAATAGTTCAAACCGTACGTTAAGAAATTAATTAAACCCTAGATCCTACACACGGGAATGATTCGTGGTGGTTAGCCACACATGGTCTTCTTTTAAATCCTGATTATTATTGAATGACGTGCCAAACCAACATAGGCAAAAGGTTGTGTGCCTTCTCTTCTCTCCGTCTCCTAAAACTGTATAACGAAGTTTTTTTTTTCTCCAAACCTCGTATTCTCTATTTCTTTTTCTTCCAAAGATGGGCTCATTGTGAAAATATTGTAGAGTGTGGGCTGCTCCACCATTAATGCGTAGCCCACCATAATTCGTGTTCGGTTTCTTTGTACGCAAAATAGCCACTAACATTTTGGGTCAATTTATTCTATCAAGGAAAACAAAAATAAGAATGATGAAAAAATTTTTTAGAAAAAAAAAACACCTAAAAAATAATGAAAAATTAAATAAAAAAAAATACTCAAACTTCATAAAAAAACAAAAAATTTAAAAACGCAAAATTTTTCTGCCGTCTTCCTCATTCTAAAACAAGCAAACTTTGAAAAAGACACACTGTTAAGGAAAAAAAATATAATTTTGCCTTTTTATTTATCACTGTGTTATGTATTTATTTTCGTCATTAATTGTGTTTTTTTTCCTTAGCATTGTGTTACATTACTTAACATTGTGTTATATTTTTTCGACGTTGTGTTAAGTTTTGCGACATATTGTGTCTTTTTTTTTATTTAGCATTGTGTTGTTTCTTCATTTTTTTTGTGGAATGGGAATGACAGGGGAAACATTTTGGTTTTCATTTTTTTTTCGTTTTTTATTTATATTTTGAGTTATGGTTTTTTAATTAATTTTTTCATGAGTTTTTTGTGTGACCACAAATCATTTTCATACTTCTCATTTTTGTCTCCCAGAAACCGGATAGGAACCGAGTTTTCTCTGAACGGGTTTTTTTGGGAACCGGTTCTTGTCAGTAGGAACCAGACCCAACCCGACAGCCCCATATGACTACCTACCGGAACCAAGTAGGGTAGAACCGGGTGTGATTTACCCGAAAATCGGTTCGTACTTCTTATTGTTTTTTAAAATTTAATCAAATAAGTCTGATCGTTGAAACCGGTTCCAACGGTAATATAGCCAATTTTTTGAATGTTTGGAACTGGTTTTGGGCCATAACACACACATACATACAATAAATAGATATGTTAGCTTTAGGTTTCATTACACCACTCGTCTAACTCTCAAACACACTTTAAACACAAACCTGTTAGCAATGGCAAACAATGATGATGTTATCATGGTGATTGAAACACCAAGATTACCGGAGGTTTGGACACACTACGACTTGTCTGTTATGGCAGACGCAACGGAGATGGCTCAGTGCAAATACTACGGGAAATTTCTCAAAGTGGTGTCAAACTCCACTTTGAGAAAACATACCAACAAGTATTCCCGGAAAAAAAGTGTTTAGATGCACTCAAAGCATGATAATCGTCCCCCTCCGCAAGAAACCAAGCCTAATGGAGTAATGGATAATCGTCCACCTTTGAGAACGGTGTTTGTTATTTTACTTTTCATGTGTATTAGTGTTTATCGCTGTATAATAAACTGTTTCTCATTATGATAATGAAATAAAGTGATTGTTTATTATGTTATTGTTTGTAATGTGTAAATATAAAAATTGAAATTTAGAGGGACATAAGAGCTGGTTCTAACGGTTAGTTAATAATTCATTTATAACTATTGGTTAATAGTATAACTCGGACCATTGGTTAAAAGTTTGAAATTTGAATTATTGGTGTAAGGAACCGGTTCCGACAGTTATGTATGGTATAAAAGGAACCGATTCCATCCATATGTTATACACTTTTACCACCCAAAAATTTACTTCTCACGAGGAGGAGGTATCTTTTGGAAAAGTGTCTTCAACACGTTATGAATGATATTCAAGGGTTAAAGCATAAGAACCGGGTCTTGAAATATGGGACCGCGTTAAGGATAAATTTGTTGAGGAGATGTGGGTACAACCAAACATACTAGGAGTCAAATACTGACAAAGTGTAATCGTATAATAAGAATTCTTGAAATGTTTCAAGAGGTGTATTACGCGCGGAGGTCCGAATTGGGATTTGAGAAAGGTTTGAAGGAACATCGACCCAGTATTATTGAAGAAGCATGTGCGCTTTATGCAAGGGAAAATGGAAAGCTTTTTGGTAAATTAGCTATTTGGGAGTTGTTCGGAGGTTGGTAAACTGAGAGTGGTTTGAAACTTTGAATGTTGTTTAGTAGTTGTTTAAGTTGTTTTAAATTTAATTTTAATGTTGTTTAGTAGTTTGTTTAAGTTGTCTAATTTTAAGTTTGAATGTTGTTTAGTTGTTTGTTGTATAATTTTAAGTTTGAATGTTGTATGTATTGATTAATTTTTAGAATATAGTAACTCTATTGTAAAATATAAAATTCATTTTTTTGTTATCGATTTCGGATAAGATTTACAAGATAAAAATATTAAAGTAAAGTACTTGAATAAACATTACAACTTAAATAAATCTTCATTCCTTCTAACATCTTCTGTTGTTTTCAAATCTTTGATCGTCTTCAAGTCATCATTCGTCTTCTTCTTTTTCGTTTTCTTCACCGGATAGGCCGGAAGATGGTCCTTTCTCCATCTCTTGATCGTGAATCAGTCATTCAAGTGGTATTTCGTCTTTGAAGTTTGCTTTGTCTTGTATATGATCTACCGCATCCAAATGATCCTTTAAACAAATTCACATCTCTAACAATTCCAGAGTGAGTTTTGTTCTTCGAATCGATATTACCCTACCACTTTCAAACTCCGACCAAAGGCGGCGTAACATGCCGGGGTGCAACGGATTGCTCAAAAACACATGACACTATTAAATTGACTATATTAAAAAAACTCATTTTCTTCATTTAATCAAAAGTAACACAACATCATTCATACAAATGCAAGAAATAAATTGTGCATTCTTGTAACAACTCGGATTTTCGTTTAACTTATTTATACCCGACCCGCTTTTGTACTCGGAAAAATTTATCAATAAAAATATTACGTTTATCGAGTAAATCATCTATTATTATATAATTGTTTAATTATTTATATAATATATATGTATAACTTTCAAATCATGACAAATATTACCCTAAACTAAAGTTTTGTCCAATAGTGATTCCATTTTCACTCTATAGGGACTAATCTGCAACATTAATATAATATAACCCATCTTCCAACCCAATACCCATAACCAGAAACCCCTGACCCAGATTCGTTGATCCGTAAACCCAAACCATAGACCATTTGATTTCTTGAAGCATAGTTTACGTGATAAACTTGGAATTGGTTTTAGGAAATCGTGCAATTAACCCCAGCGACCTACACCGACACTTTTATTAGGGAAAACAAGATCTAACTTATTCAGATTAGCAATTTTATAAAATCATTATTAAGAAAATTGGTTTTCACACCTAGCGATCATAATAATCTAATTCCTCTCGTCTGCACCTTATTCTACACCTCGCGATCCAACCCCTAAGTTGAATTGGATTATAACAAGCTGTGAATATCCAAACCCGATGATTTTGGCCACCGTCCCCGTCTTCGTCGTTCTCCATCTATCCTCAATTATATTTGGTAATTAAACTATGTACCCTGGTCGCATAAATCTATACTACAATAACCCTAACATTAATTTCCTTATACCAGCCCGTAATGGACTGTCCATACGCTTGTTGAGCCGTCTATCGAAGTTCGCCATTCATCATTGTATCGTCGACGTTTAAGGTAATTGATTTCATAGTTTCAATCGTCGTTCCTCATACTACGTTAACCCTAACTTTAATCGATCAATCTTAAACGGGTTTGGGCAATTGCAGAATCTAGGGTTTATAGCAAATTGGGGCTAATAATCAGCATCTGTATATAACAAACTATTTACGTTAATTAATCAAAAAGCAGTTAGCCCAGTTGGTAAGGTCAGCTTGTTAGGACCTGGTGGTCGTGGGTTAGAATCCCACTACAAGCGGTTTTAGTTTTTATTTCTTTTTAGCTATTCTTATATTAATTAATATAACTAATTTTAATAAATGATAATCTAATAATTAATTGTAATTAAATAATGAAAACCGACATCATTAAGTTATGTCTTTTGTCAAAATCTCGTTAAAAGTTCTCGTTTACGTGTGTGTGTATATATATATATGTATATGTATGCGTTATAAGTATTTTTTAATAATAATAGTTAATGTAATTCTTTTTATTTAAAATCCGACACTTTGATTTACGTTTCGTCATCATGGAACGTATTTATAAACTTGTTTATATATATATATATATATATATATATATTAATAATAAGTGTATCAAATAGATTTTCGTTAAAAGATTTAAACAAAATATTTAATTTATATCTTAGTACTAATTGTATTAAATTATCTACACGTTATTATAATTATATATTTATTTACATATTAGTAACTTATTTATTTAAATAATTAAATGTAATTTCAATTAAATTATTTTATTTAGTTTGTATATTTAATTATTTATTTATTTATATTTTATTATTATAACCATATCTTAATTATCTAAATTATTTAAGTATTAATATTATATTATGGGTAATTATTGGGGAATTTATAATTAATAAGATTAATAATAACAATGACCGTAGAGATTAATCAATCAATTAATAAACATCTTAATCTCAAACGTAACTCAAATCACATTAAAATCTTAGTTCATTAAATTATGTTATATCATTTATAATTAATTCTTATTAATATTATTTAACTAGGAATCCTTGATCCCGAAGGGGTCATTATTCTCACATCCGCACTTGTATTTCGTTCATCTTATTAGGTGAGTAATCACTCCCCTATTTTTACTTGTTTTCAAATGTTTTGGGGACACTTGCGTACCATTTATCAGATTATTTATCTTATTATTTCTCAAATGCAAACTGTGATCTCTGTGCTGTGTATCAATCGAATGATAGTCTGTTACTTGCTATTTGCTTACTTGTTTACTTGAATCGCATTCGGAGAGGTCCAACATAATCTCATTATAGTATGATCATACGACCGTCATAGTGGCCGGAGCCCGATCGCATTGGCAATGGTTTCACCGACACCTCATTTTTGGTAACCAATGCCCATTCGCATGGCAACGGTTTAACCCTTTATTTATGGTTGATTGTTTATGTATGCGCTATGGTTTAATTGTTTATACTCACAGATAACAGTTTGGCCTATTATTTTTATTCACTTATATCATTATATATTATTACCATTTTTGTTTGTGTCAAAACTGGTGATCTACTCACTCAACATGTGTTGTTGACAAACATATATTTTGTACGCATTTTTAGGTTATAGATTTAGATTGCTTATCGAACTGAAGCTCACATAGAGATGACTTTAGGATAAAACATATACAAGAATATTTGGTTTTGTATTGGTAATTTTCTTTATTTTTTGTTGTATATGAATGTTGTTTGATAATAAATAAATTAATTATATATTGTCGCTTTATAATTTCATGATAGTAACCTTGTGAGCTATGACAATCAGTTCACGCCCCGGCATTTCCGCCGTAGGTTGGGGTGTGACAATTCTTCTAATAACCTAAACGGTCTCAAATAACTTAGCGTCTTCCAAACTCCAATCAACCAATAATCAAACCTGTAAAAATGCAAAAAATATAATTTGTCAACATGTATGTTGGTGAGCAATTTCATAGTTCTGAGTATATATAATATGAGGCAAAATCTGCAACTCGTATATGAAACTATAAATAAAAGCAACAATTGCAATATATAAATCATAAATAAATGAGGATTCTTTCAAATCGGTAACAACCAACATACTAGGATAATGAGGCCCTATTCTACTAGCACAAGGCTAAATAGTTAGGGGTGCATATGATCATACTTATTGAGGCTCAACAACAACAAAATAAACACTCGTGCACGTAAGGCATATGAAACATATAACACACAATAGGGCAAGTGTTCTAAGTATCATACCCCCTAGAGTTTGTGGTTTGAGGATCGAGTATATTAAATCATTCTTGTTTTGAATAAGTATGCATGTTACCCCCAAAGTATAAAAGTGAAAACGGGGGGATGAAATGTACTCACGTGAAATAAGTAACTTGAAGGATTAGTTGCGAATAAAAGGAAATGTAAGTTCAACGAGCAAGACCTAGATTAAGAGGGTCTTGATTTAGTAGATGGTCTTAAAAGCTTTAAAGTAAAATAACATAACAAGTAAGATAAATAATTAAAGTTTGAGGGTTAAAGTGTAAATACATAAGAGATTAAAGTAATGGTTTTTGAAAAGTAAGTTTACTCGAAATCGGGTCTCGGTATTCTATCCATTATTTTTACTTAACCTTTGTTAAATAAATATTGGAGTATAATTGCGATATTGCAAGACCCTTTTCAAATAGATACTAAGATGAGATTTTACGAGTGTTCGGATTTGTTGGTTTGAGTCTTGATAATTGGTCAAGCCCGATGCCAAGATTCCAAAGTGATAAATGTTATGAGATAACTAAACGAAATTAAAAGAAACTTAACCAAGTGTGTAGTTCTATTAGGAAGAACCTCAATGTCCGTTAAGCGGGTGTTTGGCTTTGTTGGTCCAAACTTGTTATAAGACCAATTTGGATCCAACATGCCAAGTGTTTTGAGAAAATAATTAAAATTAGTTTATAACATAATTTTAGAGAAAAATACAAGATTCGGTGGCCCAAAACACAACTAGTGTGTCTTAAGCGAGTGAACCTGGTTTGGTTTGGTCTTGGTTCGGTCCTTGACTCGGAATAAGACCGAGGATGGTTACCACATACCCAATACCATAGAACTTATTAAAATATTTAGAAATGATAATACTCAAGTCTTACATACACCATGTTAATAATAAAGTATTTAAACAAGAGTTCGGTTTTGGTTCGGTCCTTGACTCGAAATGAAACCGAGGATGGTTGCCACATACCCAAATACCATTGAACTATTAAAATGATTTGGAAACTAAAAGGACTAGAAACTAAACAATTATAATAATCTTAAACAAATTTAAAGTGTTAACAAGGACTATAATAGTCCTCCATGTAGCTTTGCCTAGCAATACACCTAAACCGACCATGGCCGGAGAATTGAAAGCCAAGGAAACAAGGGAAGTATGTTTTAAACAAACTATAATAACAAGCTTTTATTAACAAGAACTAGTTAGAATAAAGATTAGCATTAGTTTGACCTTGAGAAGTCAAACTATCAAGAGTTTGAAAGATGAATACTTAGATCTAGATTGAGAGAGTTTTGAGGAAGAATGAGCAACAAAAATGGGTGCGTTGGACTTGTATTTATAGTGGAAAATTCGAAAGCTACCCATAAGAGTTATGCATGCATTTTGATTGGTTAAAATGGTCAAACAAGGTGGGTGGTGGTGGAAAAAGTAAGGGTTATCCATTAGTTTAAAAACACCCCTTTAGCTTTGGTTGTTTGGCGATTTGGGTCCCTGAAGTTCATTTTAAGTCGTTTTTAACAATAAAAGAGTGTTTTAAGGCACCGTAAATGGTGTTTTATTGATTCGACAATTGTGAAACATAAATGAAATATAAAACCCAATATTTTATTAATAACGTAGGATCCGAAAGACAAAATGAGTCGGGTTTCCGATACAAATGAAAATATAAGTTAAACCGAAAATGACGAATGTCACAACCACTAAGAGAAAAAACAGGTTTTTAAGCTATCATGGAAGTTTGGTCGGTTAGTGAATCACGAGCCATAGCAGAAAGAACTGAAATTACTTTTGTGACATTCGTCAATTTCGGGTTCTATTTGTATTCGTTTGTGTATTCGTTTATCATGTAAACCGACCCGATTTATATCCCGAACATTAAAAATATATAAAATATTGGATTTTATGTTACTAAATCATTACCACATGTTCAATTTGAATAACCTCTTTTACGGATTCAAAAAAGGCTTTAAAACGAGCAAACTACATGAAAAACGAACTTTCGGACGCGAAAAAACCACACTAGACGAGCAAACTACATGAAAAACGAATCTCTTTCAATGCCCCTAAAAGATGTAGAAATCAATGAAAATTTAAAATTCATAGAACGTCCCATCCAAATTGAAGATTCGAAAATTAAGAAACATAAAAGACGAACCTTGAAGATCGTGAAAGTAAGATGGGATTCCCAAAGAGGACCCGAGTATACATGGGAACTCGAGTCTGAGATGAGAAAGAAATATCCTCACTTGTTCTCATAAGCAATCTCGAGGACGATATTTATTTCAAGGTAGGGAGGATGTAACATCACTTAAATTTCGGGCCAAAAATGTCAAGTTTTCAAAGTCGAGGGACCAATTTAGCCAAATTCCAAACCTCAGGGACTAAAATGAAAATTCTGAAAATACTGACCTATCGCGCTACGCGACAGATCAAGGGAGTGCCCCATCGCGTACCGCGATGGGGTGTTTTAAAATAAACAAACGTGTTATGTGTAAAACTTTACATGAGGCTATGTGTCTCTAAAACCATTATAAATAAGAGTATAAACCTAGCCCTCAGGCTGTGGTATACGTTTGTCTGGATCCTTACATATGTGGTATGCGGTGGGAACATCGCACCACGCCTGGTCATGACCTCCAGCAACGATGGGCCGGACCCAAGTATGTACGAGTGAGAATGACGTTGTGTATATTTATGGTACCCAAGTATGTCGGAACGCTGCGGTGTTCTGCTGAGGTGACCTAGTGTAGAGACTCGAATTAATGATGATTGTTTAAACTCGATTATTCCTAAGCCAAGATGGGCCGAGGCTTACGTGGTCTCGAGGGGTAATTAAGTAAAGAAAATATTTTGCGTCAGCATATTCACCAGCATTCGTTGCTGACGTATTTTAATAACATTTTGCAGGTAACCAGGAATAGAGCTTGCAAGACGAAGAAGCTCAAGTATCCGATGGCTCGGATAAATTTTCTTGTATATATTAAAATATGGTGATTTTGTAAAACTTATAAACAAGTAAACTAAACGAGATTTTCGTCTCGTCTTTTTTATTGTAAATATTTTATAATATCGATCCTTATGTTTTTATAAAGACTTCCGCTATAACCCGCAACTCTGATTTATTTACAAACACGATACCAATTATGGCGTCACGCTCCCAGGCCTGGAAATAGGGGTGTGACATGAACCACTTCCACCAGCTTCTTTCCTCGGCTCACTGCTATATAGGAATCCATGAAGCTTTCCTTGAGCTCTGACCCTTTAGGCATCAATGACTAGATTGGCAACAACTATTCGTCTTTCATTACTCTGACCAATCCTTGGCTCATTTAAATGTAGGAAGGCTTAGAAAGTTTCCAGCAGATGAGTCCTCAAGTTATTCACATCTTCGTCAGTCAAGCGCATTACCTCGATAAATGCAAGGTAATGGTTGACGAGGGACTCATTCACACGACTCTGATTGTTGTTGAAGTCGTGTTGATATTCAATTTCACTTTCAAGCTGCTCAATCATGTTCCGCAGCCTTATACTTTCAACCATCAGTCTGTCAATGTTCCTAGAAGAGCTAGACCCACTCTCCAATAATCCAATCTTGAGCCCATACACTCAAAGTCTATCCACACGCGATCAAGTGTAGAGTCTAACTCTCTCCTAAAGTTGTTTGCAAAGTTTGAGGATGAGGGAAGATCAGACTCTAAGCCAGAGATTCTTGACCGTAGCAGCTCAATATCAACATGCTTCTCAGTGTTTTGCAAAGAGTTTTAGTTAATCAGCTCTTGTTGATTGTTGACTCATTTTTGTAAAGTCTGAATCCATTCACGTTGACTTACGATTAGAGCACTATCCAGATCTCTATGTTATTTCAATTCAGCCACTCGTGTGGCTAGAGCATCCTGCTGTCTGGTCACGTCTTCATTTATTGCTTGTTGATCCTTAACAAACTTGATTAACAAGAGCTCACGTTTTGCTCAGTTCTCATTTGCTTCCTCTAGTGCTCTAATCCTATCGAGGATAGGGTCTCGATACACTGGGGACTTCTTCGACTTGCCACTTGAGATAGGAGTGGCTGCTATGATATGACTCTTTTGGGTTGAGGGAGGTGTGGTTGATATGGTTGATTGAGGTGTGGTAGGAATAGGCATGGTCAATGTAACACTCAGTTTTTTTCCACGTAATAATTTATACCTGTTACCCGACCCGTTTTTATATTCGGAAAATTTATTCGTAAAATATCGCGTTTATCGAATTATTATTGTTATCTTAATATTATTGTTTTAATATTTATTTAAAAATTTAAAACTACTTTGATTAATATACATTTTTAACCCAAATCTAAACTTTAACCCTACTTTGTTTCCACCTAAATAATTCAGGAACTAAAATGCAAAATATGCATTATTATTATATTATTATATCTCTAACCCATTTACCCTTTAACCCTTTAACCCGTTTCCATACCCAAATAATAAACCCGAAGACCCGTTTTGTTAACTTGGACCTAAATCCTCGTCTCAATCTTGGAATCAAATCGTTCATCATAATATACATACCTTATCGATCTTGCCGTCACTCGTAAATAGGAAATTGGATAATATTTGATTCGTATTTCGTATTTAAAAACGAATCATCTATAACCCGTCTATGAATATACATTAAAAACGATCATTATAATTCGATTAATCTTTCACACAACATCCTCTAAACCTCGCGAGCAAAAGCCCTATACTTAATTGGATTGTTACACCCTGCAATGCCCTGTTCATCATCATTCGTAGCCGTCCACTGTATCGAGCAATACACCGTCAATCGAACATCATTTAATGTAATTAAGTAGTGTAATCGGTTCGTTTTTGATCAGGAAACATTAACCCAAAGTTTAATTAAACGACACATTAACAGATTTGATAATTTCAGTTGTTAGGGTTTCTAGTTCATATGTTTAATGTCTGTCAGTTTAAAGTATTCGTGTTCTGATGATTGAACCAATTAAGATGTTATAAATATTATAAAACTCATATCTAATTTATATTTTACTTAAAACGATATATAAACTGACCACTTTTTGGAACTTTGGTTAAACACCATATAGATTTTAAAAAGGGTTTTAAGTTATTAAATATATTTTAAATTTACCATGCTAATTAATATATTATGTTCAAATATTTTATAAACGGTTTTATTTTATATTATTCTTTTATTTATTATTTACCATATAAATTTAAAGGAAATCTTTATTAAATAATAAAAATGCATATAAATACATTAAACGTATTTGTTGTTTTAAACATTTATAACACACCTTTTTATATAAACTATAAAGTTTTACAAATATTTATGTAATTGTTTTGAGTATTTTATATAATTAAATCATATTATTTGATAATAGAATTAATAATAAACCTATTAACATTTAACTTTCGTAAGAGTATACCCGATCATCAAATCTTGAACCTCTATCTAGTGTTAGCTTAGTTATTCTATCCATATTTATTTCCTCAATTTTTGTAAATAGGATTCTTGTCGGTAAATCCCGAAGAGCTTGACTTGCCTGTTTCTAATTTAATCAGTATCTCTTGTTTAATCGCTAAGGTGAGTAATCACTCCCCTTTAACTTATATTAAATCTTTTGTGGACATATGCATATTTAAAATATTTATATAATATCTAGTATTCAAAACCACAAGTGTTTAATCCTTGTGTGTATATCAGTGTATGCCTAACTTGCTATTTGCTTACTTGCTTTATTTGAACGCATTTTTGTGAAGTTCCTTATTATAGTATGATCATATGACTATCTTTGGCAACCGATGCCCATTTTTATGGCAACAATTTAGTCATTGCTTGGTAACCAACATCCATTTATATGGAGTTGGCTGAGCCCTTTCTTTATGGTTTGATTGATTGTTTATGTGATATGGCTTAACTATTTATTCTCGCATGAACAGTTGCATCTTTCGTTATTTATTATATATAATTATTGTTGGGTCTTAAACTGGTGTTTTACTCACTCAACATGTGTTGTTGACAAACCTTCGTATTTTATACGCATATGTATGTTATTGTTTGAACTAGTTGCAGAATTTGGTGAAGACTTAGTGAAGAATTTAAGTTAGAAAACTTTTAATCAAGATCATTTGTGATATAAATTGTATTTTTGTATGATTATAGATTTTGTACTTGTACTTGAATTATTTGAATCATTTAATCGAATTAAATAGATATTGCCATTTTTAAATATTGCATGATAGTACCTTGAGAGCTCTGAGCAATCAGCTCATGCCTCAGCGTTTTCTTCGTAGGTTGGGGTGTGACAGTCAAGGTTTGAATTGGGAGGGATGTAGGTATGGCTAAAGGTAGGCTTGTAGGTTTGGTTGAGGTTGCTAAAGTTGATGTGGTGGTTTGTGATTGGATGGATGTGGTAACTGTAGAGGTCCAAAATGATGTTACTCTTATCGGTGAAGTAAATTGATATGTGGGTGAGGTAACGGGTATTGTGGTCCTAGGTGGTGATCAAGGGCAATTGGTTCAGTCTAGGCTTGGGTAATCAAGGGCAAGTTTTCTAGGACTGAGGGCAGGCGCTCATCTAGTCTGCTAGGTGAGGTTTCGGGTGGTTTGATAGGTTTGTCTCCATGTGTTGAGGTTTTTGTTATGGGCTTGGCTTTGGTTTTAAGTATGATTCTAGGTTTGGTCTTAGTTCGGGATTTTGATTTGGTTTTGGTTTGAGTTTGGGTGAACTTGATTTGTTCGGCTTTAAGTTCCTTAATTGTTTTAGCTAGAGTGGTAGGTGATCCTACATGTGGGTCAGCTATGATGGTGGTTTGTAGTGTGGTGGATTTTGTGGTCAAGGGTGTTAAAGATAGGGATTCACTAATCATAGCTGCAATAAAAGGAAAACATACCTTTAAAGTAGGCAACTTGGAAGACAGAGACTTCTTGGAGTCCTTTTTCTGTTTTGAGCGTTTCAGCGGATGCTCTGGCTCTTCTTCCTCAGTGTCAGTGGCAGCAGCAGGCTTTTTCGATGACTCATCGGATTTTCTTTTTCTTTTGTCATGCTTTCAACATTTCCTTTATGTTATTCCTCATATCCAGATTACCTTCAAATTTCTCAACCAAGGCATCCCAAAGTCCTTTGGCCATTGTGTGCTCTCCCAAAGTTTGAGGTATATCAGCAGACAAACACACACAACACATCAAAAGCTTTTTCATCTCCAAGAAGTAGTTTCTTATCATCATCCACATAACCTTCAAGAGGGGTATCAACAGGTCCTTCAAGTATCATAGTTGTAGGCTTGTGAGGACCATTTTCAATGTATCTAAGGAGAGCAAAGTCGGTCATTCTTATGTAGTTTTTGAACCTCCATTTGAAAGCATCAAATTTTCTTTCAAAGGACATCAACTTCGGAGGTTTTGTGGTGGTTCCAACCTCATTTTCTAACATTAGATAACTTTTGAACATCTCGGGATCGTTTGCCATTTTCTTAATCAAGTTAGGAGTGAAGCAAATTTTGTTCAGAAGCTTAAGTACAAACGGATTGAGTTTCAACTGAATCGAATCAAATAGAAAATGAATCGAATCGAATTACAAATGAATAGAATCGAATAGAGACTCGACTCGATTGGTTTGAACTTTCGATTCGATTGGTTTCTAATCTCGATTTGATTGGTTTGAATATCGATTCGATTAGTTTTGAATCTCGATTCGATTGGTTTGAATCTCGATTCGATTGGTTTTCCAGAAAGTACAATTTTCACTTTTTGCACGGATTTTCACACAAGTACATTTTTGCCGTTTTTGGAAACTCGATTCTATTACAGATTTTGATACACACCTTAACAACTTGAAACACAAGCTCCAAGCATAAACAACCACACTTTTCAAACCCAAATACCTTTAAGAACACACAAATACACTTATTTGACCAATTTTGTAACATCACGTAAATTTCGGACCAAAAATGCCAAGCTTCCAAAGTCAAGGGACCAATTCTGCTAATTTCCAAACTTCAGAGACTAAAATGAAAAATCTGTTTTCTTGACCCATCGCGCTACGCGACAGGTCAAGAGAGACACCCATCGCGTATCGCGATGGGGTGTCTGACAGATTGTGACACGTGTGCCACGTGGCACACGATGGCAACGGTTGCTGCCACGTGGCAACACGTCCGCCATGTGGACTCGGAGCCTGCCACGTGTCAACACGTGGCAGGTCTATTATCTGTCACAGCAGGCCTATATCGCGATATGCGATAGGCTTGCCAAGTGACCCATCGCGTATCGCGATAGGGTCCGATTTCAGCCTATAAATAGGCAGCTCTAGGTTTGATTTATTCACACCAAATTTTCACACACATACTCTCTCTCTAGATTCTCTCACTACCTAGTAAAGCATGCCATCGATCCACTTCGTTAAACGTGTCCCGAAACCTCGTTTTTCCGTGCCCGTTACCTCGATTTCCGTGCTACTTTCCGAGTTAAGAGGAGGTGCTGTCCGACGTCCCGACGTTTACCTCGAAGTACGTGCAAAGGGTGTTGGTGTCTCGAAGCGTGCCAAGAGTTAAACCAAGCGAGTGTTGATAAGAAGGATATAGTCGAAGTACTGCCCGAGGGTGAAGGGCATTTCTAAGCCAAGCAAGGTAGGCATAATGCCCGACTAAAATAATATTAAAATATTGAAAGGGCTTAATACCCTAAGTCGAAGTTATTCTCGATAATCAAAGAAAGGTATAACAAATAAAATAAAGAAAAGAAAAGATATATATATATATATATATATATATATATATATATATATATATATGAATATGAATATTCTTTGTTATAAAATATATTATTTAAGTGTAATGAGTATACTTAAATAATAAAGAAAAGAATACGTTTCTTAAAGAAGAAGAAACGTTGGGTTTTATAAATAAACTAAAGGTTTATAAAGATTACTTTGTAACTAAGGTTTTAAAGTAAAATGAAATAATGAACTAAAGGTTCATCGAGATAAATAAGACTAAAGGTCTTAAGCCGGATCGTGTATCCGACTTATGAATGTTATACTCGTACTATAGGTGCGAGATAGCGAAGGAAAGACTAACGGACGGTGTTAGAAGCCGATCCCATTGAAAGGTGAATACGCCCCACTTTTACAAACTTGTTTTCAAACGAGTCAACTTGATTATATGAAAAACTTTACATGAGGCTATGTGTCTCCAAAAACATTATAAATAAGAGTATAAGCCAGCCCTCAGGCTATGGTATACGTTTTTCTGGATCCTTTCATATGTGGAACGCGGTGGGCACATCGTACCACGCCTGGTCACGACCTCCAGCCACGATGGGCCGGACCTAAGTTACGTCCGAGTGGGGAATGGCCATGTGTATATTTATAGTACCTAATTTATGTCATAAACGCTGCGGTGTTTCGCTGAGGTGACCTAGTGCAGAGACTCGAATTTATGATGATTGTTTAACTTGATATTCCTAAGCCAAGATGGGCCGAGGCTTACGTGGTCTCGAGGGGTAATTAAGTAAAGAAAATATTTTAGCGTTAGCTTATTCACCAGCATACGTTGCTGACGTATTTTATTTAACATTGTGCAGGTAATCAAGATTAGAGCTTGAAAGAACGAAGAAGCTCAAGTATCCGATGGCTCAGATAGTTTTATGTAAATATTAAAACTTGGTGGTTTTGTAAAACGTATAAACAAGTAAAACCAAACGAGAAAGTCTTGTCTTTTGTATTGTAAATATTTATAATATCGATCCTTATATTTTATAAAGTCTTCCGCTAATAACCGTAACTCTGATTTATTCACAAACATGATACCAACTATGGTTCATACTCCTAGGCCTAGAATGGGGGCGTGACAACTTTCAAGCTTGCAAACATACTAGTAAGCCCGATATCCACTTTAAACACTTGAAAACATGTCTTAGACACTCAAACAAGACAAAAATTCAAGGTTGTGACCCAAGAACTACAACTAGTAGAGCCAAAAGCTCTGATACCAATTATAGATCCTTCAAACGGATCACACAACAAAGTTCTTGCAACAAAGTTCTTGGATCAGTCTTCTTATAATTTAGCGAAAGTCACTTACAAGTTAACCGAGATCTCGAATCTTGTTGGTGTTGGTTATTACCCGAAATGTTAAGAAGGAGAGAGTGTAGGGAGAGTTGGTGAGAGGATAAAATTATGATTTTTCAAAAGGTTAGTTCTAGCATGTGCATGCTTCAACTTTTATAGGTGAAGTCATGCCATGCTTGCCATATATTTTATAACTAGCCCAATGGGCTTTCGTTACAAGTCTCAGGCCAAAAGATACAACAAAATAAACCGACAAACCAACTTGATACATCATGAATAGAATAAACAAACAGAAAAGACTGTTTAACAAACCGGGACGCTACACAAGTTTGTTCACACCTTTATAAATTGATGTTACAGGTGAAATATAAATTTATTTGTCAGCCCGTCCACTCTCTTTATTATCTATTTGTATTTTATTCATTTTATATCAATTAGTTTTCATGCAATTCTTTATATTATATTTTTAACATAATATTATATTTTAGTATTCATCATGTTAGAACCGAGTCAAGAGTCAATGCAGTCAAGTGGAATTAGAAAAAGTATCATACTAATCAACTAGATTATTAATCCTATCTCTAGTGATGTGGTTGTTGGAATTATGGACCGACTCGGTTAAGTCAACGCGGCCGACCGGGTTGTGACCCGTGAGAGTTACACCTTGGGAAACGAACTAAAATCCGCTTAAATTGGTTAACTGGTAAATGACGACGAAATTATTATTTATAATAATAATAAATAGTAATTTAGTTTATTTACTAGTTAGATAAACTGTTTCGGGCTTCAAACGAGAGTTAAAACGAGCTGGGCATTAGGCCCGTTTAGAATTTGTTGATAAGTTTAAGATTATTAATATAATATTAAAATATATATATAATATTCAAAACTAATGTTTTCTTGAACTTTACTCCAAGAAACTGAATTGGTGGCGACATACACATATATTTACTCATATATATTAGGGGAAAAAGAATAATAAAGTGTGCAGCTATTTTATAATATCAAAATTGGTTTCATAAAATAAGTATTGTTGGCTGCCCGATCGAAGCTACCTGACACCACCTACGATGCCCCGTATCCCGTGCCGTCTTGTGTTGCTGCCACCGAGCATCGCCGCTACCCGCAACCCGTTTGTTTCGGTTTGTCAACTAGGGTTTGTTCGTTGAACCTTGGTGTCTCAACCGGTTAATCATTAACCGAGGTAAACTTAAATATTGTCGTTGTTGATTTATATTTAACTTGGTTGTTTTGACTCGTACTCGTACTCGTATCGTTTGTAACCAGTTCCCGTACGGTTTCCTTTAATGGTGATTACTCATTTTATATTCCGCTGCGTAATCTTTAATTAATATGATTAATAACTATGAAACCTTTATAATTAAAACTGGGTTTAATTGTTAAACCGTTGACTGATCACCACTGAACCTGACAGTGATGTCAGAGCCTTTGTTACAACATACGAGTTGAATCCGGTATTTTCACCGGATCTAAAACATAAACTTCAAACTAGTTGAAGTTTTTGGTCTAGATATGTTTTTTGAGCAATCTTGGTTTGGTCAATTTTTATTTATTTCATTTGACCAAAATATTGCTCAATTTATATTTTATTGAATATGTAAATCTGGCTCGACCTTGTGTGATTGATTGTTTGGTTTTGATTTTGGTCATATGGATGGTTCAAAGTTGTATTTTATTTTTTGGTTTTTAATGGTTTTTGGCCACTTTGATGGTTCAAAATTGTAATAGATAGGGTTTGGTTTTTCATTATATGTATTTTGTAATAATGAAGAAGACCCGAAGGAAAACCTAGGACGAGCTCACGGAGTTCTTGAAGTCAGTGGGAGTTAGCAAAGATGACGGGATGCACCAAGAGTCCATCCATGTGGTTGTTTTTGTGTTGTGACCCCTTGACCCGATTGGTCTTGCTAATAGGCTCTAGCAAGACCAATCACCTTTTGGCCATTTAAGATTTACATATTCTTGTTTGCTATTGTGGTTGCTTGCTTTATTATAATAGGTTATAATACCACCAACCAAATACCAAATATGTTAAAATAAATTTTAATCAACCAATTGAGTTTTTGCAAAATTAAATTAAATTTGATTTTCCAAAACCTTATAACTTAATAGTTTAACTATTAACTTAAAATTTCTTAGTCATATCACGAAAAACTTAGTTTTAATAGGTTATTTAAAATTAAGTGTCATGAGAGATGAAAGGGTTCATCATGTTGTCCCGATTAATACAGCAAAATTGGTCTTTTACTCTATTCGGTAAATTTTAAAATTAATCCCAATTATAAAATCAATAGTTTATGCCATCCTACTATAAGCCACACTTGAGGCATACTGCGAAATTTCAAGTGTTTGAAGCTACAATACTGCACTTGTTTTCTAGCCTATCCCTTCAAGGTGAAAGGGTTTCGTTGACACATCCGGCCCTTTCACACGTGTCTGTACTAGGGCGACTATTACTTTACACTTATGTTACGCGCTACAGCTGTCTGAAGACTAAAGTGGGCATAGATGAGGCTAAACGTGTCTACTTAGGCAAATGTTGTCTTAATAGGCCTCATAACTGAGAGTTGTGCTTTATTCACAATTGGCAATCGTTGTCAGTCTGCCTAACCACTTACTAATGTTGTGTGCTACAGCTGCCATTACTAACTGGAAGCCAGATTCTCAAATCATTATTTTGTTAATGTTAACTGGGTCATTAATAATAGGATTATTACATTGCAAATACTAATTAAATTATTTTTGCTTATTTAAACATATGTCAACTGATAATACCTCATCATTCACCCCCAAGACTATTCTTGAGAAAGAAAAGCTGAATGACACTAACTTTCTTGAGTGGCACCACAATTTGAGACTTGTTCTCAAAATGGCTAAGAAGCTCTATGTTCTCGATGGACCGGTTCCATTAGAGCCTGAAAACAATACAATTGCTGCCAGAAGGGTTCTTGATAAGCATAATGACGACTCCACTTAAGTCGCTTGCATTATGCTAGCCACCATGTCATCTGAGCTTGCTAAAGGCTTAGAAGATCTTGGTGCCTATGAGATGCTTGAGCAACTCAAGGGCATGTTTCAGAAACAAGCCCGTCAAGAACGTTTCGACACCATGAAACAGCTTATCAGCTGCAAGATGGAAAATGGATCCCCTGTTAGTGCGCATGTCGTCAAGATGAAAGGGTACATCGACCAACTAAATAAACATGATTATCCCCTGTCAGATGAAATGGCTGCAGGCTTCATCTTGAGCTCTCTTCCCAGCTTTTACACCCAATTGGTAATGAATTTTAACATGAATGCACGGGTGAAGACAGTGCCGGAGCTTCATGGTATGCTCAAACCTGCTGAGATGAACATTCCTACTAAAACTAATCAAGTTCTGATGGTTCGATCTACTGGTGTCAAAAAGCATAAACCCAAGAACCGGAGTTATAATGGTAAAGACAAGAAGAAGGTTACTGTTGCTGCCAAGCATGCCACCAACACTAACAGGAATGTTGCAAAGGCACCACCGCCGCCTCATGATGAGCGCCAGTGCTACAAGTGCAACAAAATGGGGCAGTGGATGCGTAACTGCCCCGAGCATCTAGCTGAGCTAGCAAAGAGGAGGGCCAACGGTGAAGGCTCCTCTAAAGGTATTTCCATATACGTTGTTGAACTTTTCATTGTTTCTAGCAACACATGGGTATTTGATACCGGATGTGGTTATCACATCGTTAATGTCTTGCAAGAGCCCGAAAACTGGAAGAAACTGAAACAAGGAAGAATGGAGCTCATCGTTGGTGATGGGAAGAGAGTCCTAGTTCTTGCAACTGGCACATATCATTTTGCTTGTCCGTATGGCCTTGTAGTTACTTTAAACAATTGTTTGTTTGCACCTGGTTTGACCAGGAACATTATTTCGGTTTCTTTACTTCTTGAACAAGGATTTAAGTACGCTTTTAATGGTATTGCTATTTCTGCCTATTTGAATGATATCTATTATTTTGAAGCTAAACCTCGAAATGGTATTTATGAGATTGATGTTCAAATTAACAAAAACATATTTAATCTTTCTAAACGTATCAGATCTGGCATCAATGATACATTTCTATGGCATTGCCGACTTGGCCACATAAGCAAGGCACGAGTTAAAAGACTCCAACCCGAAGGGATTCTTGAATCCACAGGACCAGACTCTTTTGACGAATGTGAGTCTTGTGTAGCTGGCAAACTCGCCAAGGACTCCTTTACTCATAAAAGTGAACGAGCAAAGGATCTGTTGGGACTTATACATACTGATGTATGTGGCCCTTTCATAACCATGTCTAGAAACCATGAAAGATACTTCGTTTCTTTTATGGACGATTATAGTCGATTTGCTTATGTGTATCTTGTGAACCACAAACATGAAACTCTTGAAAGTTCAAAGAGTTTCAAAACGAAGTGGAAAACCAACTCGGAAAAATTATTAAAATTCTTCGATCAGATCGAGGTGGAGAGTACCTCAGCTTAGAGTTCATCAATCATTTAAATGAGCGTGGAATTGTTTCACAACTCACTCCACCCGACACACCCCAAAATAATGGCGTGAGCGAGAAGAGAAATCGAACCTTGCTAAACATGGTCCGATCGATGATGTGTAGAACTAACTTGTCTCACTCCTTTTGGAGCTTTGCCCTAATGACCGCCGCCTGCATTGTTAATCTGACTCCAACTAAAAAGGTAAACAAAACCCCATATGAGATATGGCATGGGCGTAAACCCCATTTGTCTTTCCTTAGAGTATTGGGATGTTATGCATATGTCACCAGTGATTCTGATGACAAACTCGATCCTCGCGGCGTAAAATTTGTTTTTCTTGGATACTACAACCAAAACGGATATTATTTCTTCCACTCTGATACAAATTTGATTCTATCAAAAGTAAGGGCCACTTCCCCGAGAAATAAATTCTCGATCGAGAAACTAGAAATAATATTGTTGATCTTGAAGAAATTCGAGAACCACAAACAACTGTTGAGGAAGTTGGAGCGTCTGATCAACAAGGTGTTGTTGCTGATACATCAGACATAAACACAAGCGTTCGCAGATGTAGTAGAACTCCCAACCAAATCCTAGATACCTATGGCATCTGGATGGTCCCGAAGTCCTATTAGTAGCCGAGTCAAACGACGAACCTACTAACTACAAATCCGCTATCTTAGATCCGGAATCTAAGAAATGGCAAGAAGCCATGAAAGCTGAGATGCAATCTATACATGAAAATCAAGTCTGGAACTTGGTTGAGCTACCCCCGATGGTCGGGCAGTAGGGAGCAAGTGGATTTTCAAAAGAAAAACCGACATGCATGGAAATGTACAGACCTATAAAGCACGGCTAGTAGCGAAAGGTTTTACTCAAACTCACGGAGTTGACTATGATGAAACCTTCTCGCCCGTTGCTATGACTAAGTCAATAATGATATTACTTGCCATAGCCGCGTAATTTGACAACGAGATATGGCAAATGGATGTCAAAACTGCTTTTCTTAATGGACACCTTTCAGAAGATGTCTATATGGTTCAGCCTGAAGGTTTTGTCGATCCCAAATATACCAATAGGGTGTGCAAACTGAATAAGTCCATTTATGGGCTCAAACAAGCATCTCGAAGCTGGAATATACATTTTGATGAGAAAATCAAAGAGTTTGGGTTTATCAAAAATGAAGATGAGCCTTGTGTTTACAGAAAGGCTAGCTAGTGGGAGCATTATATCATTCCTCATCCTGTATGTGGATGATATACTGACTATTGGAAACAATATTCCTATGCTTAAGGAAGTTAAGCATTGGTTGGGATCTTATTTCGCAATGAAAGATCTTGGTGAAGCTGCTTATATTCTGGGAATCAAGATCTACCGAGATATGTCTAAGCGGCTTCTAGGGCTAAGTCAAAGTACATACATAGACAAGGTCATGGCACGCTTATCAATGGACAACTCCAAGAAAGGAGCTGTTCCCATTGCTAAAGGAACCGTGTTAAGCAAATCACAATCTACAGCAACGAAAATTGAGAAAAAGCACATGCAAGCAATTCCCTATGCTTCAGCGATTGGCTATATCATGTATGCTATGTTATGCACTAGACCTGACGTCTCGTATGCTTTAAGCATGACTAGCCGTTTCTAGCAAAGTCCTAGCGTTGCCCATAGGACTGCAGTGAAGAACATTCTAAGGTACCTGAAAAGGACCAGGGACATGTTCTTAGTGTTTGGAGGAGTGGAAGAAGAGCTCACTGTAACGTGTTACACTGATGCTAGCTTCCAGACTGACCGAGATGATTCTCGCTCACAATCAGGATTTGTATTCACTCTCAATGGAGGAGCTATTTACTGGAAAAGCTCCAAACAGAGTGTGGTGGCAGATTCCACCACTGAGTGTGAATACATAGCTACATCAGATGCTGCTAAGGAAGCTGTTTGGATGAAGAAGTTCATCGCTGATCTCGATGTGGTTCCAAGTATTCGTAAACCAATCGAGGTGTTATGTGAAAACACAAGTGCTGTTTCTCAGGTCAAAGAGCCCAGATCTCATCACAGAGCCACGCACATTCTAAGGAAGTTCCACCTCATACGGGATATACTGGAACGAGGTGACATCATAATAAGCAAGGTAGAAACAGATCACAACCTAGCAGACCAGTTCACTAAGCCGATGACTCAGGACACACATGACCAACACAGGGATGCTATCGGTCTTATATTAGCTAGTAATTTGTTTTGATTTAGTATTTGGATGTATGAACATTTAAACAGTTATACTTTTGATTTCACTTTTGATTTAATGGTTAAATGCAAACGTTGAATATTATAACTGTGTTCATTTTAATATGTTTAATCCATAAATATTGTATTCTAAATTATCCGTAGTCGGTCAGACTCGTGGGAGTGATTCTGAATTAAGACTATTCTGACTTTGGACTCAAAGGGTTGACTTCAAAACTCACAGACCTCATTATGAATCTTAGTCATAAGATGCATTTTATATTGGTATGCTCATATAGTATCCTTAGACCTGAGATGCATATTAGAACTTTCGTTTACTAAAGGTATTCTTTGATGAATGTCAACCACTGTCGCGTAACTACCAGTAATAAAGGCATTGGTTGGGAATATTCTGAATTTCAGTGAGAGTTTGTATGTAATCAAGATGGGATTCTGTACTCTTACATGATTTGTAACAGTTAGACATCTTGGCGCATTCGTTGATTCAAACTGGTAAAGTGTGAGTCCTCACCCAAACTTAACGTGTGTTTGATTGGACCACTTTGACTAAAGAACGAAAACGATAATGATTGAACACCATACGAGATTGATCTGATCCATGTCTCATTGTTCAATTGGTGTCTTATACAGAAAGGATAGATGACAACTGATGTCCATAAAATTATACATCTTTTCGGTATCAAATAATCTCTAAAAACTGCAATTTCTATTACACAACATAGCATAAAAGGCTACTTATCATAATAATATGTAATTTCAGGTGAAACCAAGCCCCAAACAAAGAAACAAGCGAAAAGACGGAGAAAAACAGAAGAAAACATAAGAAAAACAAAGAAACACGCCCCCATGCTTCTGAAAACCAGAAAAGACAAAAACTGGGAACAAAAGCACGACGCCATGCCTCTATACCACGGGGTCGTGCCTCTCAACCACGGGGCCATGGTCACATTTAAGAAACGAAAAAATGAAATTAGCACATGTCACAAAAAGACACGGGGCCGTGCCTCAGGAAGCACGGGGTCGTGGTGAGTCATCATGTACGATCTGACAACATGCAACTGGGACACGTAGACACGAGGCCGTGCTTAATAAAGCACGGGTCCGTGCTTCTCTCTCCAGACAGCCTATAAATAGTGGCTCTTGTGCCATTTGAAGAGTGTACCTTGAAAAGAGTTCTATCCGGTTTTCTCTTATAAAAACACACACTAACACTCACATAGAAGATTTAGTGAAGAGTTTGAAGGCTTGGAGGTCATCACCATCAACCATCATCATCATCATCCATCATCGTCATCATCATCATTAAAAAGGAAGATTTATCTACATTTGGTTAGATTGTTCCAAGTTTAATCATGTATTTGTCATCATCATTCATCTTAGTGTTTACCATCATGCTCATTATGAGTTAAACTCCTTTTACCCTCTAAAATCTATGAAGAAGCCTTGTTTTACTTGATAATTATACAAAACATGTGGTGTAGTCTAGTAAAGTACATGGTTATCTTACAATTATCTTTTGATGAGAAATGTTTCACCATCTTAAATCACTAATTCAAAGTTGGTGGTTGTCAATTCTATTGGCAATCGTTCATGTTCTTGAAAGATAGAAATACGTTGATACATTATCGAAACAGGGATCCTTATATTGTACTTAGAAATGATGAGATATAAGTTATGATGTATTTCTCTAAGTCTTGGTAATCCGAAAATGGCTTTGCTTAGGATATCATGCTAGTTAAAGAAATCATATGTTAATGGAATGTGTAATTATAACCCACATAAATCCATCAAGGGGAGGTTGTGTGATTAAACTACAACCATTTGAAGTTGTTAGAATTGGTATTTGAGAAATCGAAGTCAATCCTAATCTTTCTACTTTACGAAACTACTTGCCAACTTAAATTGACATCATTGAGGTGGCATGACATTAGGAAAGGGTGGACTTTAAAATGTGCATGTTACCTCCTTAGTGCCTAAGATGCTCACTTAAGGTTTAAGGAGCTATATATCATATATTGCTATGGCAAGTTTACCACATGCTTGAATATTAATTACAATGTTAAAATAGAGTGGATTCTTGATCTTAGATGGTAACCTTCGCATAATTGAACAACTCGTTTAGAATCTCTCGTCTTGGTCACCTATATATTATATAAAAGTATTTATATTTTATAAAGAGTTCAAAAATTAACCCCAAAATGATTAAAACCTCCGATTAAAATAAAACAACGATTTAGCATTAGAAACATTTGTGTCCATGGATCGATACTTGGTTCTTATCAATACTATTCTACATATACGATAGGTACACTTACCTCTTTGTGTGTGTTTAGTCTTTGTAGAAATCACTTTTATAAATTTAAAACACGATCTTGTGCAAAAAGTAAATCATTCCATCTATTAATATTTAACCGCAACGCACATCACACATCATGTTTTTGGTGCCGTTGCCGGGGACACGGTACGTTTCTAAGAACGATCCAAGTTTTAATTTAATAATTGTCTATAATTGTACAAATTTTTCTTAACTCTTATTTTATTTCATTCTTTTTACTAACTACTAAATATATAATTTTACGGCTAGCCTACGTTTTACCTTTATTTACCTAATTTTTACCTTAGCTTAATTAATTTAGACCATAGTTTAGTTTAAAGTAGCTTAGCCTAAGTCGTAGTTTAACTTAGACTAATCTTAGCTAACTTTTGCTTTAGTTTCCATTTTGATTTAATCCCATGTATGTCCTCTACTTCTGAGCCTGAGCTTGTTTCTCCAATTTCTGAACCGGAACGACTCTTTCGTCGACGAACTTGTAAATGGGCTACAGAAACCACCGAAGAAATCAAAGACGAATCAGTAGACGCCACCACATCAGGAGAAAATCAAACCGAAGAAATGAATGCGGCCTAGAACAATGAGCCGAACATGAGCCAATATGCCAAGCCAACTCTCGAAGGTTATGGCAATGGAGTGGCTCCACCCGATATCACCGAAAATTTCGAAATCAAATCAAGCACCATTCACATGGTGGAAAATTCAGTTCAATTTCACGGTCTCCTCGACGAAGACCCTCTTTCTCATATATCTCGATTCCTACGAATCTGCGGAACCTTTAAAATTCAAAACTGTTTAGAAGATCAAATCAAACTCAAACTCTTTCATTTCTCTCTAAGGGGTCAAGCCTTATAATGGATAGAATCTCTTTCCTCTGGTTCCATCACTACCTCGGACCAGATGGTTGAATAGTTTCTCCTCAATTATTTTCCGCCTGATAAAACTGCCAAATACCGAGCCAGCATTACCGGATTCCGGACCGATAATGATGAATCGCTACACGCAGCATGGGAAAGATACAAAAGTCTTCTGAGAAGATGCCCACACCATGGACTGCGCGTATGGTTACAAGTACAAACTTTCTTTGATGCACAATCTAGTCAAAACAAACAGGCCATCGACCAAATCGCTGGTGGAGACCTGGGATCCAAATCACCTAACGATGCATTTGAAGTCCTGGAGAAAGCCGCAAAGAAGAGTTTCGCTTACAACCCACCAAGATCTACACCTACCCATAAAGGAATACACCACATCTATTCTAACACTCTTGTCACAGCACAGCTTTAAGCCCTTTCTAAAAAATTCGAACAACTTCAAGCCGAGCTATCAAAAACCAGACTCACCTGTGACACTTGGGGAGGGAGTCATAAGACAAGTGACGGCAAACAAGTCATTATGGCCATGGAAGAAGTCGATTTCATTTCTCTTCAGAACAACGCTTTCAGCAACAACTACAATCCAGGATGGAGAAACCACCTGAATTTCAGCTGGAAAGACGGAGGTAACGCTCAACCTTTACCAGGATTCGAAAAAAGACCGATAAATCAATCCTTCCATCCTAAACCTCAATTTCAAGATCAAAGTTCTAGTAGCCATCAAAAGACAAGCTACTCAAGGATCAAAGAAATGTTAATCCAACTCATTACCAAAACAAATGAAGCAGAAAAGAAGGCCGACTCAAGAGCTGTTGATATTAGCGAAGTGTTGTTAAAACATGAAGCTGATCTCAAAAGTCAACAAGCATCACTTCAGAATCTAGAAACTCAAATCGGATAAATTGCCCGACAATTATCCGAAAGACCACCTGGCGCTCTTCCAAGCAACACAATCACCAACCCGAATGCGACAGCTAACGCTGTTACACACAGAAGCGGTACAACTACTGTTACCTCACCCACTTCAGAACCAGTGACGGAAAAGCAGTCTCCTAATGAAACGCATGACAGACTAACCTCGACGGGCACCGTAACACCCAAGGAGCCAGTCCGAAATTGTGTTCCACCTATTCCATACCCTGGAAGACTGAAGCAGGAAGATTGGAAGCTCAGTACGGGAAGTTTTTAGAACTCTTCAAAAAACTCCATATCAACATCCCTTTTGTCGAAGCCATCACTCAAATGCTAAAATATGCCAAGTTTCTCAAAGAAGTGCTGACAAACAAAAGAAAGCTGGAGGAACTCTCACATGTAACCCTAAGTGAAGAATGTTCAACAATCCTCCAAAGCAAGCTGCCAGCAAAAATGATCGATCCAGGGAGCTTTACTATCCCTTGTCTCATAGGAAATTTTTCTGTTAGCAATGCCCTGGCTGACCTAGGAGCTAGTAATAATTTAATACCTTATGCGGTTTTTGCCAAACTAGGGATAGGAGAACCAAAGCCCACCCGCAAGAGCATTCAATTAGCTGACCGATCTGTTAAATATCCTCGGGGCATTGTTGAAAACATGCTTGTCAAGATTGACAAATTTGTTTTCCCAGTAGATTTTGTGATTTTAGACATATATGAAAACAAAAGTGTACCTCTGATTTTAGGAAGACCCTTTTTAGCCACCGCAAAGGCTATTATTGATGTTTGCATCGGCAAGCTCACTCTCAGGGTCAATGAAGAGGCAATCACTGTTGACATAGAAAAATCTATGCAATACCCGCAACAACATGATGACACATTATACTGTGTTGACATCATAGATTCCATCGTAAGTTGCTATATGTGAGATTCCTCCATTAATACACCACTAGAAACACAAGTCTTAGACAAAACACTCAACATACCCATGTTAGGAAACGAAAATATCAAAGATGATTATCAGGAAGCATCAGAAGTAATATATGAAATCACTGAATACAATGAAAAATCAAAACCATCAATCAAAGAACCACCAACCTTAGAATTAAAAGAACTACCAAATCATCTCAAATACTCCTTTTTAGAAAAAGATTCTCAACTCCCAGTAATTATTTCATCTCACCTTTCTAAAGAAGAGAAAGACGAACTTCTTAAGGTTCTCAAAAACCATAAGAAGGCCATCGCATGGAAGATCATTGATATCAAGGGCATCAGTCCTTACTTTTGTACTCACAAAATTCTCATGGAGGAAGAATACAAACCCATGGTCCAACATCAAAGACGTCTCAATCCCAACATGCAAGATGTGGTGAAGAAAGAAGTAATCAAACTACTTGATCCCGGATTAATCTACCCAATCTCGGATTCACCTTGGGTAAGTCCCGTTCAAGTGGTGCCCATGAAGGGAGGAATGACGGTCATAATGAACGAGAAGGATGAGCTGATACCAATGAGAACCATCACAGGCTGGCGAGTTTGCATTGATTACCGGAAACTTAATGACGCCACAAGAAAAGATCATTTTCCACTTCCTTCTATCGATCAAATGCTTGAGCGATTATCTGGAAAAATGTTCTATTGTTTTCTTGATGGATTCTCCGGATATTTCAAAATTCCAATTGCTCCTGAAGATCAGGAGAAAACCACTTTCACATGTCCATACAGAACCTTCGCCTACCGAAGAATGCCATTTGGATTATGTAATGCTCCAGCCACCTTCCAACGTTGCATAGTGGCCATATTTCATGAAATGATAGAAAACTCGATGGAAGTCTTCATGGACGACTTATCAGTCTTTGGAGATTCCTTCGATCATTGTTTAAACAACCTCGACAAAATGTTAATCAGATGTGAAGAAGTAAATCTAGTGCTCAACTAGGGAAAATTCCACTTTATGGTGAAGGAAGGCATTGTTCTCGGTCACAAGATATCCCAAGCAGGACTAGAAGTTTATAGGGCCAAAATAGAAATCATATCCAAACTTCCACCGCCAACTTCAGTCAAATCCATTAGAAGTTTTCTAGGTCACGCAAGTTTCTACCGCCGCTTCATGAAAGACTTTTCAAAATTTCTAGACCTATAACCAAACTTCTGGAAAAAGACGCACCCTTCATCTTCTCTGAAGAATGTGTTGAATCATTCAACATATTAAAAGACAAACTTGTCAACGCACCAATCATGACTACACCCGATTGGACCCTTCCATTCGAAATTATGTGCGATGCAAGTGACTTTGCAGTTGGAGCCGTACTTGGACAACGCAAAGAAAAACACTTTCACCCAATTTACTATGCGAGTAAAACTCTTAATGATGCACAAGAGAATTACACCACAACAGGGAAAGAGTTACTAGTAGTAGTTTTCGCCTTTGAAAAGTTTAGATCCTACCTATTCCTTTCCAAAACCATAGTTTACACCGATCATGCTGCCATACGTTACCTCTTTAACAAACAAGATGCCAAACCCAGACTTATCAGATGGATTCTACTACTCCAAGAATTAGACATAGAAGTCAAGGAGAAGAGAGGGGCAGAGAACGTAGCCGTAGAACATCTCTCACGCTTAGAATGCCCAGCTTCAGAGGAACATCACGAGGAAATCATCAATGATAATTTTCAACATGAAGTTCTCATGCATATTCAAGCAGTCATAGAGGCACAATCCCTTCCCACTAACGATGCTCAAGTTGTTGTGAGATTCCTGAAAAGGTTATTTTCACGATTCGGCACTCCAAAAGCCTAATCAGCGACAGAGGTATCTATTTCTGTAACGCTCTGACAGACAAAGTCTTAGCAACATATGGGGTTCACCATCGACTGGCGACACCATATCACCCTCAAACTAGTGGGAAAGTAGAGGTCTCAAATCGAGGAATTAAAAGGATTTTAGAAAGAACTGTAGGAATGAATCGCAATAATTGGGCAGAAAAGTTAGATGACGCGTTGTGGTCCCTCAGGACGGCTTACAAAACTCCCATAGGAACGACACCCTTCAAAATCGTATATGGGAAAGCATGTCATCTACCAGTAGAATTAAAACACAAAGCCTACTGGCCTCTCAGAGCAGTAAACTTTGATCTAACGTCTGCCGGCATAAACCGGAAAGATCAAATTCGCAAGCTCGAGGAACTGAGAACATTGGCCTATGAAAATTCCTGGTCTTACAAGGAAAAGACTAAACGCCTGCATGACGCCCATTTAAAAGGAAAAAAGAAATTCCAAGTTAGCGACCGTGTACTGATATACAACCCTCGTTTACGTCTTTTCCCAGTAAAATTGAAATCTCGATGGACAGGTCCATACATAGTTGAATTAGTTTTTGACTATGGGACAGTTGAGATCTCAAATTCAAATGGCCAAACGTTCAAAGTAAATGGACATCGATTAAAACCATATATCGATGGACCATTTGAAGAAGTTCTGGAGGTATTAATTATGTTTAATTATGTTTTTTATATTTTATGTTTTATGTTTTAATGAAATTTAGGACTTTTAATTATTATCTTAAACTAACCAACAAAGAAAATCAGTTAAAAATGAACCAGCTTGACGAATAAGCAAAAATGAAAAGAATTATGCCTGCACAATGCAGCACGGTGCCGTGCTTGTAAAAGCACGGCACCGTGCTTTTGACTCCAGAACAGTTACGATTCTTAAAATCATTAAAATAACTTTTCCCAAACATCAACCCTAACATCCACTTCGTTTCTGGACGAAAAACGGCCGACCATTCCATATTACACTAATTTCTTCATCAATTCTTCAATTTCGAACCAAAGGTATGTAATTTAACAATTATATTGTTCAAGTTCATCATTCTAGGTTTAGTTTAACCCTAAAATCTCTCGAATTGACCAAATCAGGTCTAAACCCGAAAATAATATGGGTTACTCTATTAGTATAGGATGATTGGATTGTTGAAAGTTTGATTGTTAATGTTTAATTGAAAGGAACAATTCGGGTTTTGGATCTTGAAATAAATATCCAACAAACCACTAAACCCAATTGTTATAACCGGTTAGAAACGAGAGTTCGAATCCGAATAGGGTAGAAATTAGTGTTAAAAACACGAGCCGTGCCCGAAACAACACGAATCGTGGTCAACCATTAGTCAACTAAAAGTCAAAATCAACAGGAATTGAACAGCAGCAACAACACGGTACCGTGCCTCTGAAAGCACGCCGCCATGCTTTGCTCTCTGTTCTAGCAAATTGAAAATTTTTAACAAATTTTGACTAATTTGGGTATGATTTGCAGATGGACGAGTATGAAGACGATGTTCATGCATTCTTAGTCTTTTCTGGATGAAGAACAAGGGACAGACAGGCGAATGCAAGACTAACCTACCTAAACAGACGATTCCCAGAACCAAACTTCTACGCTTGTCAAGATACAACACATTTGTGAAAGGACCATGGAAAAGGGTGTTTGAACAAACGGGAGAGGCAGTGACAGAACTGACAAAGGAGTTTTTTGCCTCTTTCAGCATAAAGAAGAAGAAATTTGACATGTGGGATGAAGATGCAATCGAGTTTAGATGTGGGGGTGAATGGCATACAACTTCTGTCACCCAACTGGGAATTAATATGGGAATCTACATGACCGAGGAAACTAACTCAGACATTTGGTTTGCTGCTAAAACAAAATTTGCAGATGAAGAAGGTGATGAGAAAGTATAAGCTGGAAATACACAGGTACGTGTATGGGAACTATTGGGCTTTTGGGATGAAGCAAACAGCGCAAACAGTTCAAGAAGCACAGCCCTACGAGACCCACTCATGAGATATATACACCAACTGCTGAGCCAAACAGTAACAACACGCAACATATTTAAAGATGTGGTAAATCTAAGGGATTTGTGGGAACTTTATTGCATAAAGAATAGAACCGCTTTCAATATTACTTATCTTTTCTGCCAGCTTTTCAGAACAAATGCAGATGCACAAAGCCCGAATACCCCAATCTTTAGCGGTGCATGGATCTATAAGCTTTATGAGGCCTATGGTGTAGACAGGGAAGGGACACAAAGCCCTGAACCGATAGCTCTTGACCTCAGCTTGTGCAGCAAAATGCAGATAGCCCGACTTCTAAACACAAGACCAGAAATCTGGAGTTTCGTCTACAACCGGAATCAAGTTTGGGACCCGGAAAACCAATTAGAAATGGAAATGAATGATGAATGGAAGGACCAAATAGAAGCACTATGAGAAGCTGAATATGCACGAACAAGGCTTCGTAAACCATTCGTCCCAAACACGGGTAACTGATGATTGGCATCACTGGTAGGTCGGGCATGGGCATGGGCATGGGTTGGTAGTACTTTATGACATTATTATGTGTGTTTTTAAACAATTTACTTTATGTCGTACTTGTTTGTTTGTTTATTTGTTGGTTTGGATACTTTTATGCCCATAGGGGCCAAGAAATTATGGTAGGTACTAATTTAGCCCGATAAGGCAAGGGATGGATGATTCCATACCCAATTTTCAGCAGTTATGCTTGTTTGTTTGTAGTTGTTTGTAGTTTTATATTATACAGGTACAAAAACAGGAAAACAGACGATATACAGGGGACGCTCTGTCGAAATTTCGTTAACCCGTAGGGAAGTAACTCTCCATTTTAACCCATAATACTCAATCAAAATTTTTATCTTTTTCATGAATCTTTTCACATTGAGGACAATGCGAGATTCAAGTGTGGGGAGGGGAATTACTTGACCAATTATTTGTTCAACTAATTATAAAAATTCTCTAATCAACAAATATTTTTGCAGCAAACAAATATTATTTTTAGAAAACAAGAAGAGAAATCCAAGAATTTTTTTTTGCAAATAACCAACTAATAAAGGAAAGTGAAAAAGTAAAAAAGAAGTTTTGTAATATTGCGAATAAATTTATGCAAATAATGGCGTTAATACCCAATTCCTCCGTTACTGCGAGATAAACCTCATGCCATATAGATATTTTTTTGGAAGCTTTGAGTGAGTCACATGTTTCGTGTGATTTAGAACTTGTCGCAATTATTCAATTCAAGACCGCACGAAGCATTGTGTAAAGAAGAAGGTAATATTATCACAATTCCATCAAACCACTCTCCAAATTACAAAACCCAAAAACCTTAACCTAAACCCTACCACTTTATCCATCTCACCGGTAAAATACAACACTGGTCTTTTATCGGCAGACCCTAAAGAACTGGAAATGCACTCTTTCGATTTCAATTTCCTTTGTTGCGTACACTTCACAAAACCTAGGTTTCCTCCAGAACTTAGGGAGAGAATATTACTCTTTAGAAATGAGGTGAGGAAAAAGTGGGGCCAAGACGAACAAAGGCCACCATTTTGTGGAATTTCCAAAAACGCAATGAAGAGAAGAGCAAAAAGATACGAATGATGCTTAGGTTGCGGAAACTGGTCCCACGAAGGAAGATGTAGAAAAAGTCAAACTCAGTCTCAGCATGAATATACCGAACTAATGAGGGTGGGGGCTATTAGGCTCAAAGCCGAACGATCCACTAGATTTGGAAGTTATGTTCAGAATAGGATTAAGGAAGAACTGATCCACATCCTCGACAAAACTGGTCTTGACGATCTGACCTTAAAAGAGTCACTAGGTCTCTAAAAAAATCATCGGGATGAAAAGCTAACCATCGAAGACATCTCAGAATCCCCGATTACCAGAAAATTTGTATTTACCATACTCAACCAAGAGCCCTTATCTA
Organism: Bidens hawaiensis; assembly: GCF_021521415.1. Lineage (NCBI taxonomy): Eukaryota > Viridiplantae > Streptophyta > Magnoliopsida > Asterales > Asteraceae > Bidens > Bidens hawaiensis. The sequence continues at coordinate 173,622 of NW_027494798.1, read as the reverse complement.
CCACAGAGTACCCAACTCACACAAAACCAACCCGTATTACCTTCTGATTTATGCAACCCTTCACAAAGGTGGAGATTTGAACTTGTTACAAGCTTATTTATCACATGTTGCATTCTGACTAAGAGTGTTCACATACATACATCACAGGTATGATCAGATATAAAACTGAGTGTGAGTGAACATTGTGAGAACATGACGTTTTGTATAAATAGAGACTCATAAAAACAAAATCTTTTTTTTTTCACTAATTAAGAATTGGTTATTTTGTTTTCATTTTCTCGGAGCTCGCTTGAGGGATGGCTATAATCCAAATTTGCTGTTTTTAGAAAATATTTATAAAAAGATTTCTTGAGGAAAAGCAATTTTCAAGTGTGGGGATGTTTTATGTACATAAAATTATACATCTTTTCGGGATCAAATAATCTCTAAAAATTCAATTTCTATTAAACAACATAGCATAAAAGGCTACTTATCATAATAAAATGTAATTTTAGGTGAAACCAAGCCCCAAACGAATAAACAAGCAAAAAGATGGAGAAAAATAGAAGAAAACACAAGGAAAACAAAGAAACGCCCCCATGCCTCAAGAAGCACGCCCCCATGCTTCTGAACACAAGAAAAGACAAAAATCTACAAGAAAAGACAAAAACTGGGAACAAAAGCACGAGGCCGTGCCTCTCAACCACGGGGCCGTGGTCACCTTTCAGAAACGACAAAATGAAATTAGCACATGTCATAAAAAGACACGGGGCCGTGCCTCAGGAAGCACGGGGTCGTGGTGAGTCATCAAGTACGATCTGACAACATGCAACTAGGACACGTAGTGCTTAATAAAGCACAGGGCCGTGCTTCTCTCTCTAGACAGCCTATAAATAGTGGCTATTGTGCCATTTGAAGAGTGTGCATTGAAAATAGTTCTATCCGGTTTTCTCTTATAAAAACACACATTAACACTCACATAGAAGATTTAGTGAAGAGTTTGAAGGCTTGGAGGTCATCACCATCAACCATCATCATCATCATCATCCATCATCATCATCATTAAGAAGGAAGATTCATCTACATTTGGTTAGATTGTTCCAAGTTTAATCATGTATTTGTCATCATCGTTCATCTTAATTTTTATCATCATGCTCATTATGAGCTAAACTCCTTTTACCATCTAAAATCTATGAAGAAGCTTTGTTTTACTTGATAATTATACAAAACATGTGGTGTAGTCTAGTAAAGTACATGGTTATCTTACAATTATCTTTTGATGAGAAATGTTTCACCATCTTAAATCACTAATTCAAAGTTGGTGGTTGTCAATTCTATTGGCAATCGTTCATGATCGATTTATGTTCTTGAAAGATAGAAATACTTTGATACATTATCGCAACAGGGATCCTCATATTGTACTTAAAAATGATGAGATATAAGTTATGATGTATTTCTCTAAGTCTTGGTAATCCGAAAATGGCTTTTCTTAAGATATCATTCTAGTTAAAGAAATCATATGTTAATGGAATGTGTAATTAAAACCTACATAAATCAATCAAGGGGAGGTTGTGTGACTAAACTACAACCACCCAAAGTTGTTAGAATTGATATTTGAGAAATCAAACTCAATCCTAATCTTTCTACTTTATGAAACTATTTGCCAACTTAAATTGACATCATTGAGGTGGCATGACATTAGAAAAGGGTGGACTTTAAAATGCGCATGTTACCTCCTTAGTGCCAAAGATGCTCACTTAAGGTTTAAGGAGCTATCTATCATACATTGTTATGGCAAGTTTACCACATGTTTGAATATTAATTATCAATGTTAAAATGGAGTGGATTCTTGATCTTAAATGGTAACCTTCGCATAATTGAACAACTCGTTTAGAATCTCTCATCTTGGTCACCTATATATTATATATATATATATATATAAGTATTTATATTTTATAAAAAGTTCAAAAATTAACCCCAAAATGATTAAAACCTCCGATAAAAATTAAACAACGATTTAGCATTAGAAACATTTGTGTATACGGATCGATACTTGGTTCTTACCAATACTATTCTGCATATACGATAGTTACACTTGCCTATTTGTGTGTATTTAGTCTTTGTAGAAATCACTTTTATAAATTTAAAACACGATCTTGTGCAAAAAGCAAATCATTCCATCTATTAATATTTAACCGCAACGCACAACACACATCAACAACGATTACTATAATTTCATTATCTTGCAATAGTGTAGTCCCAGATCTTTTGGTTAATGAATTTAAAATGTCATAACCTGTTGGGGGCAGCCATGTGTATCTCGAGCACCGCTGGCTGTCAGCGTTGATCAACTTAACCAGAGACCGTCCATGGAGGAGACTGTTGGAATTATGGACCAACTCGGTTAAGTCAACGCGGCCGATCGGGTTGTGACCCGTGTGAGTTACACCTTGGGCAACAAACTAAAATCCGTTTAATTTGGTTAACCGGTAAATGACGAATATAGTTATGACAGAATTATTATTTATAATATTTAAAAATTGTAATTTAGTTTATTTACTAGTTAGATAAACTGTTTCGTGCTTCAAACGAGAGTTAAAACGAGTCGGGCATTATGCATGTTTATAATTTGTTGATAAGTTTAAGATTATTAATATAATCTTAAAATATATATATATATAAATATATATATATATATATATATATATATATAATATTCTAACCTAATGTTTTCTTGAACTTTACTCCAATAAACTGAATTGGTGGCGGCATACATATATATTTACTCATATATATTATGGGAAAAAGAATAATATAGTGTGCAACTATTTTATAATATCAAAACTGGTTTCACAAAATAAGTATTGTTGGCTGCCCGATCGAAGCTACCTGACACCACCGTACGACGCCCCGTATCCCGTGTCGTCTTCTTTTGCTGTCACCGTCACGCCGCTGCCACCGTGCATCGCCGCTACCGCAACCCGTTTGTTTCGGTTCGTCAACTAGCGTTTGTTCGTTGAACCTCCGTGTCTCGACCGGTTAATCATTAACCGAGGTAAACTTAAATATTGTTGTTGTTGATTTATATTTAACTTGGTTGTTTTGACTCGTACTAGTACTCGTACTCGTATTATTTGTAACCACATCCTGTACGGTTCCATTAAATGGTGATTACTCGTTTTATATTCCGTTGCGTAATCTCTAATTAATATGATTAATAACTATGAAACCTTTATAATTAAAACCGGGTTTAATTGTTAAACCGTTGATTGATCACCACTGGAACCCGACAGTGGTATATACTATATGAAATAAATAATATTATCAAAGATGGGATCTACGTACTAACTCGATTTTAATAACATACGTTGACTTCAAAATCAACAATACACTTTTGCGAAATAGAAATTGTTTTTAACCGTGAACATGTTAACATATATAGTCTGAATTCAAGTATCATTTGTTGAGTTTATGAAGAATCATGGATCCGTTCCCCAATTCGGGTCCTGGATCCAATGAGTCCACAGGGTAGAATATGATAACAACTAATAAAGTATGAGTATAACTTCCCAAAGTCCAATGACCGGAACCTACAAAACAGACACCATGAGTCTTGTTACGGGAAGGACAAGAGGGGGGTCTTCCTGTAACCACACTTCGACGTGAGAATCAGTACCGTTCTTGAGAGAAAGTACTAAGTAAACAGAGTAAGTATAGTGAGAGTATGCGAGTGAATGTGAATGAATACCTCATGCAGGTTGACAAGGTATTTATAGCCGAAGGATGTAGGAAGGTGATTGGCCAGCTGTCCTCTTCTAGAAGATCTTGATAACCCCTTGGATGCGTGTCCCTTTGTGATATGTTGAGCTATACGTCCCATGTGCATGGGTATAACAACCTGGACACGCATCACCTTATGATAGGACGGACCACACCCTGGCCATATGCACGGTTATAACAACCTGGCCAGGTGTCCTTCGCTCATTGGCCAACGATTCATGTATTCTTCAAGTAACAATCGTGGATATTCTTCTAGAGGGCAGATAGTTAATGACAGCTGTCTAATTGGCATTGCCTTCCTGTCATTTTGGCGGGCCGATGTCCTGTCCCGCGGATGACTTCTATGGATGCCTGGATGCTTCCGCGTGTGGTGCAAGGACGTTCTTCCTCTACCATGTTATGCGGGTGATAAATCTGTCCCGCGGGTGGTATATGAGGGGTTCCTTTACGACCCGCGAGTGGTACTTAAGGGTATTTGGGTCTTTTTGGTACCCTACCTCTATAAGTCCCCCCGGTCCAGTGTTTCTTCCGCGTGAAGTTTTTATGCGGGTGAAATTTTGGACTTAAGTTAAAATTGGGGGTTTTGAATTTTGAAGTTAGGTAGAAAATATCTTCTGTTGGTGTGGATAATCATGAAAAAGGACAAGTTGACCACTCGCAGGTGCGTGAACAAAGGATGGGATGTTTATGACGATTGTCACTGTACCCGACTGTGCAACTTTTTCTCTTTTTCAAATTTCCCGCGTGACGTGGAGACCTTTGATTGAGTGATGACTTTCTCTCTCCACTGTTCATATCCCATCGCATTAATTGCGATGGGTATAAATAGTGGGAGTTTTCTTCCATTCGAAGTTTTATCGCATTTGATTTCAAAGTATTTTTCTGCTTTTCCTTCTTGAGACTTCTGATTAATCACTTAATCTCCTTTAATTTTCATTGTTCTTACTGTAATACGATGGCTGGTCAATCTGAGGTTGACGAGATAGAGATTCAGTGGGATCAGTCTGACTTTAAAAAGCTGAATGGGACTTATGGTATCCCACCGGAGTGGGAACCAGAGTTTCCCTCCCATGCTTCCATAGCCAGCCTGCCACCTCCTGGCAAAATGGCTGTGTACTCTGATTACTTCGTTTATGGGAATTTCCATTTTCCACCACGAAGTTTTTTATGAAGATTTTAAGTGCATATCAGATACATTTATCATAGTTGCATCCACGTGACATCATGCGAATTCGCCATTATGAATTTGTGTGTACAACACATGGAATGCTACCTCACTTTGACCGATTTCCCGTTTTCTACCGACTTGCCAATCGTGGCAGCTGGTCTACGTGCCAAGGGTTGTCCGACAGGAGTATCGGTTACGAGGTCGAGAAAGGATCAAAGTATTGGCGTAGCAAATTTTTCTGGATATCTGAGGACGTGGTGCCTGTTGCTATGACCCGCCGTCCGATCAATGATGCACTCCTAGACGTTGTCGCGGCCGTCCATGAGGGACGTGATTGGTTTCACGTCCTAATGTCAGAACCGACACCGATGCATTGTAGGTTCCCGGACGGATCTTACACGGGATATCGCTATCTACGTAGGTGCGGAATCCCTGCGTAGGTAGTTACGAGCGTAGAATACGTAAAACAATCACACGCGATACAAACGAACACGTTATATATTATAACTTGAAACACGTCTATTACAGACTCTCGACACATTCACTGAACTCAACAACTGACTCCTCTCTCGTTACCTGAACAAACCGTCGGCTACAGTATATATAGACACGACAACTTCGCCCGATATGTTCAGGCGAAGTTGTCCATAACTTCGCTCGTTCAACAAGTTCGCCTAGGCGAACTTGTCGACAACTTCGCTTGTTCAACAAGTTCGCCTAAGCGAACTTGTTGACAACTTCGCTTACATACATAAACATAAACTTAAACATAATTACATTACAGACTCGATTACAAACGCTAGACTATGAACTACTGACATTTATGTACCAACAGACTCCCCCTTGGCAGTAGCTTCATATCTTGATCTTCAAAGCTTGTGTCTTGTAATCTCTCGTCTTCTCTCTTCATCTCTTCAAGCATGCACTCCCTGTCTAACACATACAGAAACCAACTTATGGTACTTCTTAGCTTCCTCTTTCCAAGCAGGAATGTAGAAAATCTTCTTAGCATGTAGTACCTGCAAGTCAGCTTGAGACAGATTGACTAAGTGCATAGGATCATACACTCTCATGATCTCTTGCTCATCTTCATCCTCCATGACCGCTTCAGCAGTTTCACAATCCACGTACCACCACTTCAAGTCTTTCAAGACGTTCTTGGGCATCACCTTCATCGGCACTTCTTTTAAATGACGGACTGGTTTATACTTCATAACCATCCATGGTTTGCCGTCTACCCTCATCCCTCTATCTTTGTCTTCTACTAACTTCCCTTTCTGAGGCTTCAGAAGTTCAACTTTTTTTCTTTAATGGCCTCCTTCCAAACAATTTTCCCAATTACTCTCGCCATGTTATCATCACTTCTGTTTATCATCCCCAGTCTTGCTAAGTCTTTCACCTCACACTCCGGTAAGGTATTCAGGGATCTTAACATCTTCTTGAAGTACTGAATGCCGTCGTAACGTTTGATCACAAATAGTTTCAACTCTTCATCGTACAACCAGCATATGATTCCCTTCTTTGATTTTGCATATCCCTTTATATTATACGACTTTTTGAACATCGTCGGTACTGCTGGCTTCTTCGTCTTTACAAACCACTGAGCGCAGCCTTCCTTACAGTTTGGCTGATCTTCCCACTCAGTGTTGTCAACCACAGCATCTTCACATATAGTCGACTGTTCAACCACAGGGATCTCATGCTCTACATTTTCTTCAACAATCTCTCCTTCTTCTATCACATTCTCAACCACAATTTCTGCACCAATCTTTTCAATCTCATCGATTGGCAGAACATCATCTTCATTTATCAACTCATCATCCTCTAACATATCGTCTATCTCTTTTAGCGCATCAATCATATCATCAACAATCTCAACATCTTCAACCACATCCACATCATCACCAACAGCAACCACATCATCACCAGATGCAGACTCCCCCTCAGCTGTGGAAGCCCCAAGAGCTATAGTAGTTCTTGGCAACTCACCACCTGCACCTTCCGGTGCATTGGGATCATCGTCTTGGTCTTCTCTTCTTTTGGTCCTCAGCTCATCTCCTCTACAGCTCATCTCCCCCTGAGATGCCAAGAACACCTTCAAGGCATCTATAACTTTCCCGTGCTCAACCAGGAGGGATGCCTGCAGTTGATTTGCTTCCACTAGGCTTTGAATAGTCTTGGACTGCTCAGCTACAATCCGCTCTAGTGAAGCTATTCGTTCCGAGTCTGAAGTGGGCGTGTCCGCAGGTGGTACCGTACCCGATAACCCTGCAGTAGTGGTAACCGTAGACTCGACAAATCGTGCTACTACCACCGATGGAGTAAGCGTTTGAGGTGGTAGAGACACAATTGCTGGAGTCGACGTCTGGACGGCCGTGATCGATGGAATGTCAGCCGACGATGTAGTCACTACGGGAACAACCGTAGCGCTTGTACTCGATACCTGCACAGAGGTAGGAACAAAGGACATACCAGACAGGGCAGGTGGAGCAAAACGTACCAACCGTGAAGTCTCTCCAGCTCCTACACCCATACCTGTCGTTTCCCTTCGTGAACGCTTTCTCACCAGCTGCACAGCTTCTTCTTCATCATCTTCCTCGTCGTCGTCGTCAACAGTTCTCTTTTGTTTACCAACCGTTCTCTCATGCGTTACCATCATCCTTCTAGCCTCTTCCATCACATCATCAAAGTCAGCCTGTGGACCCGAGACTTGAATATTCTCTTGAGGATCAACTCGGTCCATATCAAACATTCCTTGGCCTCCCAACATGGCATCAAGGTCAATCTCTGCAGCTGTCACAGCAGCAGATACAGCAGGCGCAGCTGATACAGCCTGGGGTGCTGCCTCCTGTTGTGGTCTTGGGTCTCTGAACTCGTCCCCTGCCGCAGGCACATACTCCGGGTTTATAAGGTACCCAAAGAGCGGAGTATGCCTGGGACGCAGCTCAGGCTTGCTTCGTGCGCTGGAAGTGCGACACTGTGCAAAGATACGTTTTGTCACACTTTCCACGTATCGAATAGGGCGTCGTTGAGGCAGCGTCGGAGCCACATGATTGAAAATCATCTGTAGGAATCGTGGATACATTGTAAACCGCTCACGCGCCACAGCCCTTCGTTGCCTATCGATCTCGTAAAAGATCATCTGGCTGAAAGAATATCTTTTATTATAAGTCAACGCAGTCATAGCAGACTGCATTGTCGCACCCATACCATCAGTGCCTGCCTTCCGTCCTGACATACATACGATCATGACGTGCATAAGGAAGCACCACTGATCTAAAAGGAATCCCTTCCTCCATTGAGTGTCCCCTAAGAGACCAGAATACCCCATCCTGAGGAACGCCCCATCACGGAATGGCGCAACAAACTCCGTTGGGTCATCCCTCGTCTCTTCACCAAACTGCAACGCCACCCGTATTTGTTCAGAAGAAAACTGAACGACTTGACCGTTTACGGTGGCTCGCATAACCGGGGGCTCAACCCGGCAATCGTACTCTACCGTCTGCCAAAAGTCTTCAATATTCGGTAGGGAAATAGGCAGGGTAGTAGTTATTGCATGATATATCCTTGAGCGCAGGAGAAAAGTAATTATCTCCCTGTAGTCCTCCACGCCCTTTGCATCTGGGTCAAGTGTTATGAACTGGTTATGAGCTGGGAAGAATTGTCTGTGATCATCACCGTCATCACCTGCACCTCCTGCACCTCCAACAGCAGCCATATCTGCACTAAACGAACCAAGTTAGATAAACATTTAAGTTGTACACAAGTTCGCTTGATTACCAGGAGCGTAGTTGTGATCAAACCTGTATAGGCGAAGTTAAAGGTGAGGCGAAGTTGGGAACAACTTCGCTTCATCTTTAAGTTCGTCTAATTAATTTTAAGTAAAATGGTCTGGGCAAAGTTAGTGATAACTTCGCCTCTTCACAACATCGCCTCAGGCGAAGATACGGGTTAGGCGAAATTAAGCCTCAGGCGAAGTTGTGGATAACTTCGCCTCAGGCGAAATTAATCGTCAGGCGAAGTTGAGGATAACTTCGCCGAAACCCTAACTTCGCCTGAAATGAGTCGGCGACTGTTAGGATTCTAACAGCCGGAATCCGATGATTCGGCAAAGTTTGACGATCCAGGAGGCTCTAACACATGATATTACGGATGGTTAGATGAAAAGATCGTCCATGAACACGTAATACAAGTTTGTAAATATCGGTTTTGAAAGGTCACCGGACCGAGGTCACGAAACCGTTCAAAACGACCTATGAAAAGCATCACTGTCTTTGGAGATACGGTTAATCGATAACACACACCTTGAATCTATGAACGAAACTGAGAAAAAGGATCGAAATCGGAAACGAATCAAGTTCGCCGGAAAAGATATAAGTTCGCCGGATATTTCGAATAAGTTCGCTGGATTTTCTGATGAATAGTTTTGACCCTTAATATCCTTTATATAGAGGCTCTGTTATACAGGCGAAGTTACGGATAACTTCGCCTAGGCGAAGTTATTCACAACTTCGCCTGTTCAACAACATCGCCTAAAATTTCAAAATTTAACCCTTAAGATTTTAACAGTTGTCAATTAAGTTAAAAATTGTCCTTTAAGAAATAAATAACATGATCAATTCTAAGTAACCAGTTAAAAAATCATAAAGCTATCTAAGTACAAAAACGTAATAAATTTAAAGTATAAGGGATCAAATTTTAGTCTCGATAGGGACTGCTACGTTTTAGAAAAGATCCGAACAGGAATCATACTAACTACGTGACTGTCACATAGATTCGTGTTTAGCTGTATTATGACATATAGAGACAGGTTGTAAGCAGGTAATATGCTTAAGATGGTTTTCATCGTTTCTGTGATACGAGAAAGGTTCAATTAATTCTTAAAATTTAAGTGGGCAACAACTCAGAAATATTGATGCCTCCTATCTATCCTCAAAGCGTATTTGGCTTTCCCCAAGTCACCCCGAATTGACTTCGACCCATAGTGTCTGATTAAACTGTAAATATTCTTGATCTGTTTCCCGTTCTTCTTTCTTACTCAATGATTGAGAAGTCTCGATATCTTGAACTCTCGAATGTTACAATAACTTCATAAGTACTAAATTTTTTTTTTTTTTTTTTTTTTTTTTTAACAAACATACTTATAGACTTCAGAGTAATAAACAACTGCAAGTCCCGAATCTGGATCACTGCAGTGTCTTGAAACGCTTTCTTCACGGGAATCAGAACACTTACGGGCTCGTGTATGACTGGGTAATCACTTTTCTGCCTATCATTCGGAAAGATATACATGAAGACACGCAAAACTCTTATGGAGTTTCCACATAAAATCAAGTAAAATTTAATTTGTATCACATCTACTTTTACGCACCATAAAAAGTTACCATGACATACAATGATTGTCCTAAAGCCTTTTAAGCCTAATAACTTCACTAGTTAAGCACACAAAGTTAGTATATCTATCATTTTCCATCGTTGGATCAATTTTCCGTTCAACATAGCTAACTAACTTCTTACGAAGTAACAGACTTGAAAAATAATTTCATTTCCCATAAGAAATTTTGACTTCAATCGCCCCGATCACGTCAAAGTCTTTAGGTAAACGGCAATCCTGAAGATCCAATGGATCAACTGGACCGACCACATACAAGTATGTGTCCTTCTAACTAAGTATGACCGACTAATTTTCAGCGACAGAAAGAAAAACACATCATAACCGCCCCGGTCACTTTCAGTCATCTGGTTAATGGCGACCCTCATTCTCTACAAGTAGAAACGAGGACTAAAACATATCCGAGGATATGTCCATCAAACTGAGGTAACCGACTAATTTTAAGCAAAAGTGACGTTTTTTTTTTTTTAAATAAACACAAAAAAAACATGGTTACTCGGGATTGATCATCCCGTTCAGCTCAATTAGGTTTTGAAATCTGGATTTATCAAACGCTTTTGTAAATAAATCAGCGAAATTTTCTAGCATATCGACCTTTTCGACCTTAATCAGTTTCTTCTCAGCACAATCCCGTAAGAAATGATGACGAATGTCAATATGTTTAGTTTTACTATGTTTCACGGGATTGTTAATTACTGAGATGGCAGCAGTGTTATCAATAAAAATAGGAGTGAGTAAGAAATTCAGACCATAGTCGCGCAATTGTTGCTGAATCCACAAAACCTGAGAGCAGCAGTTGGATGCTGCCATATATTCAGCTTCGCACGTAGAGATTGCGACTGATGTCTGTTTCTTGCACTACCAGGAAACTAATCTTCCACCGAGAAACTGACATCCTCCTGTTGTCGACTTCCGACTCTGATTGCACCCTCCATAATCAGAATCCGTATAAGCAACCAGTTCCACGTCTCCTCCCTTCGGGTACCACAACCCTAGCTTCGGCTTGCCTTTGAGATACCGCAGAATCCTCTTCACACCCTTCATGTGAGATTCCTTTGGGTTTGCCTGAAAACGAGCACAAAGACAAACAGCAAACATTATATCAGGCCTAGAAGCAGTCAAATACATCAAAGAACCTATTATAGCCCGATACTGAGTTGGGTCCACATCTGCGTCACCGTCTATTTCAGCTCCCAACTTGTGGTTGACGCAAATTGGAGTGTCAAATGGAGAAGAGTCCTCCATCTTGAAGCGCTTGAGGACATCATGAACATATTTTGTTTGATGAATGAACATCCCATCCTTCTTTTGATCAACCTGCAAACCTAAAAAGAACGTTAGTTCACCCATAGCACTCATCTCAAATCTTTTCTTCATGACGGCCTCAAATTCCTGACACATGGAGACTCTTGATGCAGCAAATATGATGTCATCCACGTAGACTTGAACTAGCAGGAAGTCACTTCCATCTCTCTTCACAAACAGTGTGCTGTCAATCAAACCCCTTTCAAAACCATTCTCTAGCAAGTAGTCCGATAACGTTGAATACCAGGCACGAGGTGCCTGATGTAATCCATACAGCGCCTTGCTCAACTTGTACACGTGATCAGGAAAGTCTAGGTCAGGAAAACCCGGAGGTTGTTCAACATACACAACCTCATCAACTTTCCCATTGAGGAACGCACTCTTCATGTCCAACTGAAACACTTTCATCTTCTTAAAAGCAGCAAATGCCAAAAACAATCTTATCGCTTCCAACCTGGCCACCGGAGCGAACACTTCATTATAATCTATCCCCTCTTGCTGATTAAAACCTTTAACAACCAGCCTCGCCTTGTTTCTTATAATAATCCCCTTTTCATCTCTCTTGCACTTAAACACCCATTTTGTGCCTATCGCATGCACATTCCTTGGTTTTTCAACCAAAGTCCAAACTTCCATCTTCTTAAATTGAGCCAACTCTTCTTGCATGGCCTCAACCCACGAGCTGTCCTTAAGAGCTATTTGATAATTTTTCGGTTCAATCTGGCTAATAAAGCATGAGTACAAACATTCGTTCATTATACCCGTTTCCTTAATGCTTGTATAAACACAGGTGTGCTCATTCAAGCTACTTCTGGTTTGTACACCGGAGGACACATCACCTATAACATTCTCCAAAGGGTGATCTATGTGAATTCTCGTGGTCGGCACAGCACCGACATGCAAATTATCTTCTAAATTAGTAGAGAGCTCATCAATGGTTGTTTCTGGCTGAGAGTGAAATGGATTGATAAACTCTTCTTCAGGAGAGACAGCAGGGGAACCGATAGAATTTGATGAGGAAGGTTGACAATCATCAAATAGCTGTCTATGAGCCAAATTTTCCTCCTCATCTAGAATCATCTTCGTAGCAACACGTTCTTCTTCTTCTGTACAAAACAAATCAGGTATGTTAAAAGACTTGAAGAGCCTATCATAGTCGAAAATCCCAGGAGGTCCGATGCTCGGTCTTGGCGATCAGTAACTCGTAATGTCGGTGTTACATACCACCTCAACCTTGCCGTTCGTTGTATTAAAGACACGCCTGTTGGGAGTCCCAACTTCATAGCCGACTAAGATTCCTTCAGCGGCTGCTTCACCAAACTTTGAATGTGCCTTTAAAATTGAACACGGGGACCCGAAAGCTTCAAGTCCACACAAATTGGGCTTTCTCCCATGCATAAGCTCGTAGCATGTTTTATTAAGTCTTTTTACCGTTAAAACTCTATTCAGTACATAGCAAGCTGTAGAAACAGCTTCAGCCCAGAACACCACCGGAAGCTTCGAATCAGCCAGCATAGTTCTGGCTCCTTCAATTAAAGTTCTATTCTTCCTTTCAGCCACTCCATTCTGTTGCGGTGTATACGGAGCGCTGAATTGGTGTTCAATCCCTCTTGACAGACAGAAGATCTCCATTTCAAAATTTTTAAACTCGGAACCATTGTCACTTCTGATGAACTTCACTCGTTTATCCATAATGTTCTCAACTTTGGTAATCAGATTCTTCACCATTTGAGCCGTTTCGTCCTTTGATTTCAGGAAGTATACCCACGAGTATCGTGATTAGTCATCAGTGATCACCAAGCAATAAGTTGTACCACCTAGACTTCTTACATTCACAGGACCGAAGAGATCCATGTGAAGCAGCTCTAGTGTACTGGCAATTGAATTTACTTTCTTGGTGAGATGGGACTTCTTGTGCTGCTTTCCCTTTTTGCACGCAAGACATTTGTCTTCAAAATTGAAACTTTTTAAGGGAACACCCAACACAAGCCCATGTCTGACAATATGGTTCATCTTCCGAAGATGAATGTGCCCCATTCTCCTGTGCCACAGTTCAGATTCCGATTCGCTTGCAAAAAGGGTGGTACGTGGATTCGCTTGCAAAAAGGGTGGTACGCTCGCTCTGATACCAATTGTAGGTTCCCGGACGGATCTTACACGGGATATCGCTATCTACGTAGGTGCGGAATCCTTGCGTAGGTAGTTACGAGCGTAGAATACGTAAAACAATCACACGCGATACAAACGAACACGTTATATATTATAACTTGAAACACGTCTATTACAGACTCTTGACACGTTCACTGAACTCAACAACTGACTCCTCTCTCGTTACCTAAACAAACCGTCGGCTACAGTATATATAGACACGACAACTTCGCCCGATATGTTCAGGCGAAATTGTCCATAACTTCGCTCGTTCAACAAGTTCGCCTAGGCGAACTTGTTGACAACTTCGCTTGTTCAACAAGTTCGCCTAAGCGAACTTGTTGACAACTTCGCTTACATACATAAATATAAACTTAAACATAATTACATTACAGACTCGATTACAAACGCTAGACTATGAACTACTGACATTTATGTACCAACATGTATGCGCTGCCCGAGGAAGCTCTTGTATGGGCGGGCATGAGCCGCCTATGGCCATCAGAGTTTTTGGAGCATGTTTTTATTGGCTTGGACGAACCTAAGTTACTTTCTATGATTTTTCTCTTGCTTTGAAACTTTATAACTGATTTTTTATGTTTTTCTTTTTCAGGTCAGGGTCCCATGATAAACGCTCTTTTCGAGGATAAGGGTTGTGTCCGAAAACGAAAGACCGATTCCTTTTTCCAGTAGAGGTGTGGGCTGAACCCTTAGTTTCGGACGCGACCTTCGAATCAGGTGCGCACGTTTTAAACCCTCCTCTCCTTAATGCCCTCACTTCTGGTTGGGTGATCTCCATTCTATCATCAAGTGACGACTCCGCCACTCAAGAAGAGTGGAGCTCTGATGACAATGCCTCTGAATTTTCCTCTGTCTAACATCTGTTGACAGAGCTGGAGAAGAAGAGGGCTTTTAGGTTCTTTCAGGCGAGTGATGCGGACGCAAGTACCGTGGACGCCGGAGAAGAATCATCAAGGAAGAAGCGGAAGACTCACCGTCCCAAGAAGCCACAGTACAGTCTTGCTGAGCGTATGGATACAGTAGAAGGTATGTATTTCATTTTCCATACTTTACTGCTTTTAAATGTTAGCTAAGTATGACTTTCTTGTGCAGATCCATTGATCTTTGGGGATGATGTGTTTGAAAAGTTACCATCGGCAACCCCCTTAACTAAGAAACAACCGTCTCCTCCTCCTGAGAAGACAACAGAAAATAAGCCGCCTACTCCTCCGGTTGAGGCTACTACAGAGGAGCCCATCGTCCAGTC
This sequence comes from Bidens hawaiensis, assembly GCF_021521415.1. Classification (NCBI taxonomy): domain Eukaryota; kingdom Viridiplantae; phylum Streptophyta; class Magnoliopsida; order Asterales; family Asteraceae; genus Bidens; species Bidens hawaiensis. Next base: position 158,583 of record NW_027494798.1, on the reverse strand, counting down.
TGGGAATGATAGTTCTTTTGACTATCTTTTTCAATCTGGGACTGCTACTGGTTTCCAGGGGAGCGGCCCGACTGTGAATGCGGAGGGTTTCAGGACTGAGGAATCTCCTGTTCGTCCTCCTCCACAACCTTTTGCTACTTCTACCCCTTTAACTGCTGGTGGGGAAGGAGATCTTCAGTTTGGGCAAACATTCCGAGGTGCTGGGGAGGCGACAACGCACAATGCTCCTCAACAACCGTTCTCGATCTCCGTTCACCTCGAAGCTTTAGGTTCTCGTTATTACGGGGATGCGAACTTAGGAGATGAGTATGACCTGTTTGTCCCAGCTTGGGACATTTTTAATGGGTCTCGGTTTTAGAACCCAGATACCTGTATGAGTTTCGTCAAACACTGCGTGCCACCTGCAGAAATGGTGCACCAGCTTGACCGTTCCCGCCATGATTTTCATACCAATTTGTCTTTCTCCTTGGCTAACACTTTGGCCTATATCCAGGAGATCTTACGCGAATGGTGTACGATGGGCGGGAAACTGGGTGAAGCTTCTCGAGAAGTCGAGATTGCGAAGAAAGAAGTTGAGTATAACCGTTTGGCAGCTAGTGCAGCCAAGTGGAAGCAGGCGAATACAGAGATCGCCCTTAGGGGTGAACAAGAACGAAATGTTGTTGCGTCCCGTCAATGGAAAGAAGCCTGTGAGAGGCAAAATGGTGTCCTCGAGGCTGCTCGTGACGAAGCTCAGAAGAGGAAAGATGACTTGGCGCCGGCCCAAGAGGCAAATTCAGCTCTGGAGAACCAAGTGACTCTTCAAGGTAACAGAATCCAATAACTCAAGGCAGAGCTGAAGTTGCAAAGGGAGCAGGTTGAGCTCAAAGACAAGAGTGCTGCTGAAATACAAGCTGCCTACGACTCCCTTTTGCAAGCTCGCAAAGAGGCGGAAGCCCGTGCCACTGCGGCCTTATGAGAGAAGCAACATACGGCTGAGGAGTCTCAAGAACTCCGAGAGAGAGCTGAATGTGCGGAGCAAGACCGTCAGTGGTTCCTCACTCGGGGACTTGATTCTGTAAATTTTTCCTCATTTTTTGTTTACCATACACTTCATGCCTTGATACTTAAACAAATTATCTTTTTATTTTTCCAGGTCATCCGTCATATTAAGGGAAGCGCAGAGCTAACTGACAGCTTTGCTAACTTGATGACCGCCTCGTCTCAGCTTGGTCACGTGAGAGGCTTCAATGAAGGGATGGCCTATGCTCAATGTAACCGTTCTTTTAGAGATCATCCGCTTCATGGCCTTGATGTTAAGCAGGAGCGAGACATGCGGATTAAGGAACATGATGGTCTGGTCTTCCCGCTACAAAATATGCTTCCGGAGTTTGCTTCAGCCAATGATGGCGTACAACAGTTGAGAAATTATTTGAGCGACGAGTCTGAGGACGACACGTCTGAGGATACTTCACCAAAAGCTCCGGAAGATATTGCAGCCTCAAACCCATAGAATGGGTTTAGACGTTTAGTATTTTGTAATTGTTCCTCCATATTTTTGTAATCATCCTTTGATTTTTGTTGTCTGAGAATATTATATTGTTTGTGTAAAAATATCCTTGAAAGATATTTTCAAAATTTGAAATTTTATAAGTTGGATAATCGTGATGACGTGGTGGAGAGAGAAACTTTTAAGGGACAACTAACAAGACGTGTATGACGCCTTTGACAGCCTGTTCGCACTTTCTTGAATCTCCCGCCTGACAGCCTGTCCGCAATTTCTCTCTCCTCTGACACTTCATCGGTCGCATTAATTGCGATTAGTATAAATAGATCACTCGCGGTTTCCATTTTACTCTTATCTCTTCCAAACTCTTTCTCTCTCAAATCTTCAAAACTTGAACCTTCTGAGATTCATTTCCTTCTTATTTCTGATCGAAACGTATTAATCTGATGTCTGGGGATAAGAAGAGTGCTCCTGCCATTCATGAGGTCGTTGTGAACCTCAAGAAGAAGGATTATGATGATCTTGTTAACGTATATGGTCAGGCATCTGAGTGGGAACCATAGCGTCCAGCGAGTGGTTCCATTGCGACCAGTCCACCTTCGAGGAAGATGGCTGTTTATGTGGACCATTTTACGACGGGAAACTTTCGGATCCCGGTGACGAGGTTTTTCTAGTCGATCTTGACAACCTATGGAGTTCACATATCGCAAATCCATCCTCTTGGGATGTTAAGGATTCGACACTTCGAATTTTGTTGTCAAACTCGCAACTTTGAACCATCTGTTGGCATGTTTGTCGTTTTTTACAAGATGACCTTCCATGATGGGTGGTATAGCTTTGCCACCACTGGCAAGAAGGTTATTGGTACGGAGTGGATCCGTAGCCTTCATGGCTGGAAGCCGAAATTTTTCTGGATCCGCGAGGATGTTGTTCTTTTCGCGATGACTCATCGCAAGGCGGAGGACGCGATGACGGCGGTCCCAGCCACTGCTCATGAGGGTCTCCTGTGGTTCATGTCACTGACCGCCACACCAACTGCCATGCGCCCTATACACGAAAGGGCAATGGTGAGTGCTAAGATGAGCCGTCTGTGGCCATTCCTTAACTTGGAACCTTATTACGAGAGGATCAACAAAAGTAAGCTTGGTGTTACTTCAATTTTCTTCTTAATAAGTGTCTGATTTCTGACTTTTATCATTTTTTGTATAGGTGAGGGTTCCGCCTTCGATACCCTGTTGGACCATGAAGGGGGCATGATGGTTCGCCGTCCAATCGATCCAAGGGATGTGCCCTTTTTGGAACGCACGAGTATCAACTTCCTATTTCCCACCGCGTTTCGTTCGGAACCTGTGGTTTCCGAAGCGATGTACGCTAAAGGTGAGGATTATGTATACGAATCCATTCAAAAAGGTAAGGGAATTTTACAACCCCGACCCGTGACTGCTATTACTTCCTGCGGAGTGATTGTGCTCTTTTCATCTAGCGAGGAGTTATCACTCTGCGAAGGAGAATTAACAGTAGGTTCCCCTAATCTGTAATGTTCACCTGTAGGTCTAACCCGTAGGCAAGATTCAAAAGCCACCACCAATCCGCCGACGGGTGATGAAGATAATCACCAAACGGTTGGTGATGCTAATGTTGAGGAGGATCTTCAAGCTGCTGGTACGGGTTCTTCTAGGGCCGCTGGCAAGCGTATAGTCCGACCCGCGAAGGCTGCTCCCTCCAAGAAGTCGAAAAGGCGAAAACTGTTGATTTGGAGTCACGCCTTCAGCAACTCGATTCTGAAGATGCTTCCTTGGGTGAGTTTAACATTCTTCTAATTTGTTGAATATTGTAATCAATCGTAAGTCTGACGTATGATTATCATTCTACAGTGTGCTAAAAGACTTTTCTGAAGATATTTTAGGTTTAAAGAGTTCAACTCTGCCTCTATCTCCACCGCCTAACACTGCCAAAGATCCAGTTATTGTTGCGGATGATTCTCCCTTGAAGAATAAGGAGGTTGATGATACTGATCATGTTAGTATGTCGCCTTCCTTCAATGTTCATCGCTTCAGAGACCAAGGAGGCGTTAGTACCTTCGCCTATGGGCGTCAGACCTCCCCATCTCCTCATGAGGAAGACCCTTGTCCACATCATCCACGTTGGTCTCTCCGCCAAGATTCCACATTCAACGACGTAGATGAATGTTTTGAATATTTGCGGGAAAGTCTTCCTCCCGCAGAAAGGGAGCGACAGCGTCGTCGTATTCGCCAAGAGTTGTTAAACTCAAACTCTTATCATATGGCGAATACTATTTCCACCAATCAGGTGATAACCCGGGACTGGTTGGCGATGAATGAGGAGTGGGATGAACTGGCGGCTTCAGCGTCTGACGCTAAGGAAGAAGCCCTTAAGGCAATAAATGAGGCCAGAGAAAGCCGCCAGGCGTTGGAAGCAGAGAAAGCTGCTCATTTCGTCGCTGAAGAAGCCAAAGCTGTTCTTCAAAAGCAACTAGATGAACAAGGTGAGTTGATAAGGACTCTTTAGGCTGAGTCAGCGGCAAAAGACAAGCGCTTGACTGACCTTGCTGCTAAGAGCCGTGATCAGGCCTTGGAATGTGCAGGTCATAAGATGGAGCTTGTCCGCGCTCAGGCGGACATGAAGTGGCTGTTGACGGAAGGAATCCCCGAGGTAATTGTGTCTTTATATTCTCATGATTATTTGTGAAAAACTTGCTTATAATTTGTTTGCCAGGTCATCACCCAAGTCCGGGCGAGTGATGAACTCGGGAATTGTGTCGCCATACTGCTAAACACGTCCAAGCAAGCTGGCCGCCAAGTGGGCTTCCAGGAAGGTTATAAATTTGCCTCAGAATCTAAGCTTTCGGAAGAACACATTTGAAGTTTTCTCTCGCAGAGCAGATATCCGAACTTGCGGACAAGGAGGACGGCGTTGAACAGCTTAAAGACCTTCTTGATCTTGATGAGGAAGAAGATCCAAATAACGCGGAGCATGAAGATGTAGCGCTATAGATATATTTTTTCTTCCTTGTAATTTAAGATCTTTTTGTAATCCCTTTTGAGAAGTAATAAGAAGTTTTTGTTGTCCAGTACACTTTGTTTTATTCTTCATAATATAAGTGTTTGTCGGACCTTCTTTGTTTGTCAATAAAGGATTACACAATAACACATATTACATGCTTGAAATAGTATTTCCAAAGATGAGGCATAAGCCGAATTACAAAATATGAAATTACATAACTTTGCTAGTCTATTTAGGCACGCAGGCAAAAAAAAAGACATATTATATGTAACACTTCTTTAATTGGGCCCCGTTCCAAGTTCTAGGAATCTCAATTTCATCCAACCTTTCTAACTTGTAGGCACCTTTAGATAACACTTTTTTAACTCTATAAGGTCCTTCCCAATTCGGGGCCAATTTGCCTGGAGGCTCTTGCCCGGAGGCCTCATTGTTGCGGAAGACAAAGTCTCCCTCATCGAAGTCGCATTTTTGGACCCGCGAGTTATAATACTTTTGCAATTGGCGTTTATAATTGTGCTCGTGGATCTATTCCAGTTCCCTCCTCTCCTCGAGGAGGTCAAGATTCATCCGGAGTTCATGATCATTGTCATTAATCAACAAAACTCTCGCGGATGGAATCCCAATCTCGGCCGGAATCATGGCTTCTGTGCCGTAGATTAAGCTAAAGGGGGCCTCATAATTACTAGAATTCTTTTGGGTGCAGAAGGCCCAAAGTACGTGGGGCAATTCGCCAACCCAACCCAACCGTTTAGTTCCTAACCTTGCTTTGATTCCTTCCTTGATTGTCCGGTTGGTTATCACAACCTGACCGTTTTCTTGAGGGTGGGCTACGGATGTGAAAATTTGAGAGATCTGCAATTCTTTCAACCATTCCTGTAGCCCACTATCCGCAAACTGAGTACCATTATCACTAACGAGTTCTAACGGAAGACCGAACCGGCAGATTATGAATTCCCATAGGAATTTCTTAACGCTTGCCGCTGTTATGAAAGCAACCGGTTTGGCTTCCACCCACTTCGTGAAGTAGTCGATGGATACTATTAAAAATTTGGCACGTCCAGGGGCTTCAGGGAAAGGTCCCATTATGTCGATAGCCCATTTCTGGAACGGCCAAGCTGAAGTGACTGGAACGAGCTCGTTCTTTGGTCGTGGCGTGTTAGGAGTGTTGAGTCAAGATTTGACACAAAACTGATCAGATGGAAGATTGAAATCTTCTCAACCTCCTCAGAATTCTCTAAGTATGGATCCGGGTACACCTTAGACCTCCGAGCATGCTTTTACTTAGCCGGGTACGATATTTTTTCTATCGGGCAAAGTTATCTTCACTTAGTCTTCTTTAGTGAATATCCGAGCAGGGTTTGCAAACTAGTGCATTATCGGGTATGGTTCACTAGTATATGCAAGTCCGGGCAAGGATCACTTTATCAAGCAAGATTGTTCTTCTTAGCCAAGTAAAGTTCACTTCCGAGTAAGCTTTAGGCTAACCAAGCTCATGAAGCCAAGTAATTGGAAGACCGGGCAAGGTATTCGTTAATAAGTATGGTCCAGGTAGGCTTGATGATCTAATGATATATCTCAAGTATCATCGGGAAAGGTTCAACTTAAGAAAGGAACAGTGCAACCGAGCACACTTTTCTAATAAGTTATTTTCTAACAAAGGGTTGAAGGGACCATTGAAGAACAAGGTTGCTCGTAAGGGTTTGTCGAGCAAAGTCTGGCAAAGTAAAAAAGATTGAAGTCTACCCGGTGAGTATTTTACTTGGTAAAATACTCTTCAAGTAAAGTCTACCCGGAAACTGATCCTGAGCACACTTCTATGTTACCAAGTTATGAAGGATGGCCGGGCATACATGGAAAGACAAGATTGATGCAAAGCCTACCTGGAAGACTTGTTTTACACTTAGAATATTTCTGAATATGTTATATGAATATGTATTATCAGATAGGGTTTCTAGAAGGAATGACAGCTGTCCACATGTGTCAGGCCTATAAATAGAATACTTTATGGCACACCTGGGGACACACACACATAACAAGGAAGACAACCACATTTATTAAGAAAGAATATTGTGTCACGGCTGTCCTTCAAGAAACCCTAAATTGATTATCCACTTTGTATGATTGATATTATATGAACGGAAATCTTTTGAGTAGATTCTTGTTTGTGTTGATTACCTTTGAATACTGATTTAGCAACCGTATGTTTGTTATTGATTCCGCCTTTAACAAACGGTAATCTTTCTAAATATAGCAACCCGTCATTAACTCTCTTGTCAACACATTTACATGTGTGAGTTATGACATGATTTGAGTAAGATCCAGCTGAAATCGGGGACCTGATAAGTGGGATCAGAGCTCGTTGCTGCTATTTTGGAAAGATTCTTGTTGCTGATTGAAGATTTGAAGAAAGATGACGTAAGCAGCTCTGTTTTTCATTTTTCTTCCAGATCTACAATATACCGGTGTTTTCTCTTCCTTATTTCAATTAAAGCTTTAATATTTATATCTAAATCTTTCTCTAATCATATCAGACACATCAGATCTGAACAACCTGTTTTCAGATCTGATTATTTTTAAAACTTTGATTTTTACTAAGAAACTGATTTTTAAGTCTTTGAAAAATGTCTGGATATGAGGAACAAGAGGTGTCTACTAACAAGATAACAAGATTGTATGGACAGGAAAACTTTACCAAGTGAAAAGTGTTTTTTGAAGCAGCGGTGTGAAAAAGAGAAGAAAGAAATGATATTTTAAACTAAGGGTTTAAAATAAAGAAAACATGTTTTGAACTAAAGGTTCATAAAGAAATTAAAAACGAGGTAAAGATTTTTGAACTAAAGGTTCAAAAGAGGACTAGATATCCTTAAGCCGGATTATATATCCGACTAACAAAAAAGTTATACTCGTACTATAGGTGCGAGATAACAAAGAAGAGGGAAAGGACCCTCGGACAGTGTATTTGAAGCTGATCCAAAAGAGAAGGCTATACTCGTATATAGGTGCGAGATAGCAAGGGAAAGACCCTCGGAAGGTGTTGAAGCCGATCCCAAAGCGAAAAGGTGAATACGCCACCAAACTTTTATAACTTATTTAAAATGATTCAACATGTTATATGAAATTGTTTACAAGGAACTATGTCTTCCTAAAAACCGTTATAAATAAGAGTATGAACCTAGCCCTCAGGCTGTGGTATACGTGTGTCCTGGATCCTTACATAGGTGGTACTATGCGGTGGGCACACCGCACCACCCTTGGTCGTAGGACGCTCTCCTGCAGGGAGTACGACCTTTGTGTATATTTACGGGTACTATAACTAAGTCGAACGATGCGGTGTTTGCTGAGGTGACCTAGTGTAGAGGCTCGAAATTTATAAATGTGTTATTTTACTTTGTTATTCCTAAGCCACGATGGGCCGAGGCAGCCGTAGCCTCGAGGAGTAACAAAGTAAAAGAAATATTTTTAGCGTCAGCGTATTCACCATCATAACGCTGACGTATTTTTCTAACATTTCAGGAAAAGTAAAGTATCAAGAATTAGAGCCATTCATGTAATGGATGTTCGCAAGGTAGAGATGGCTCATTGTTTTAATTATTAAAAACATTATAATATGATTTGTAAAATCAAACGAGGTTTATAAATAAAAACACTCGGATATTTATTATCCGAAAAGTTTTTCAAATAAATTAAATATTATTATCAAATAAAGATTTATTAATAAAATGTTTTAAAGATACATTAATATTTATTATAAAAAAGGCATTATAATAAATTAATATTCAAAAATATTAATACTTTTTAAAGACTTCCGCTAAACTCAGATACATTTACAAAACCGGTACCAACTATTGGTCACACGCCCCAGGCCGTAAGTCAGGGTGTGAAAGGTTGGTATCAGAGCCATCGATCTTAGCGAATTAGGTATTCAGTTATTTCCTAGGCTTTGATCAAATGAAGATAAATATTTTATTTTATAAGTTTAGAAAAGTTTAAAGACCTAATATAAAAATTTATATATATATATATATATATAAAGAGTTAGGGATAAGATATAACAAGTACGGATAGGAAATGAACGTTTTTACATATAATCTATAAGTGGAATGAGTCGACTATGGTCCGACTAAAAGAACAAGACAACTTCCGACAGAAAAGGAAGAAGAAATACGAATTTAGCTTTACCCCAAAAATTTACTATATGAAAGTAAAGGGGTTACATCAAACAAAAACAAAGAAAAACTATTTGGAAACAGCAAATGAGAAATACTTGAAACATGATCAAGTAGATATAAAGAAACAAAAAATCCTCATACATGATGAATGAGTAAAGATGGATTATAAATATGAAATAAGACGATACATTCGTCCAATTATAAGCAATAAACCATTTTATAGTAGTAAAAGATATGTTTAGATTTCATATATAACTAAATGTAGCTATGAAAGATTGTAGAAAGAAGAAAAGAAACATTTCCAAAGAAGTAAAAGGAGTGTTAAAAATATGAAGACCCACATTTATGATGAATAAGTAACAGGAATTATAAAGAATAAAAGCAATTGGTTAATCTAATAGGATTTTCTAAAACCAATTCGTAATAGAAAATCTGTACAATACAAGATAGATTTTGATTTCCTTAGGTATTAAATCTATCTATGGATTTTGTAGCATGTCAAAAGAAGAAAATATAAAAGGAAAACTTCCAAAGAAGTTAAAAGTGAGAGAAACAAAGAAATGAATAACCAATTAGAGACGAGGTTCGGGAGATGATTAATGAAGCTGTAGCTCCAATAATGAAGATGCTCAATGACCCTAGAAACTTAGAATCAAGAAAAAGTACTCAAAGCGAGCCTGATTCTTCAAAGAAGTTGTAACCAATTTAGTCATGTAGACAAATTTAGGAATAAGAAGAAACTTAAACTTCAACCGGAAAATGTTTTTAAGAGTTACAAAGCCTATGAGCCTAAGAAATTCCGTGGAAATGAAAATGTCATAACCACCTTGAGTTGGCTTAAAGAACAAGAGTCAATCTTGAGCAATATTGCTAGCACAAGCAAACAAGCCATTTGGTTTCTTCACAAATGTTCATAGATAAAGCTTTAGAATGGTGGAGTATGTTAATTCAAGTTAAAGGAAAGGAAGCAATGTACAATTTAAATTGGGAGGAGTTTAAAGATCTGATTCTACAAAAATTTTGCCAATCAACAAAATAAAACAAGATCAATCCTGCCCATGGGACCAGAAAAGTTGTTGATAACAATCTTAAGGAATACAACGCTAAATTCTTAGAATATTGTCAAGTAACTCCGCGATTAGATGATTTGGAATTTGAAAAAAAATATGAAATACATATCAGGGCTACCAAAGAGACAAGAATGATAGTAAAATTTCATGTACCACAAACAACCTCTGAAGCTATGATGGTAGCTAAATATGTAATAAAACCGGAGGAAAAAGAGCTAATAAAACAACGAAGTGAAGAAAAGCAAGGAAGAAAAAGGATCGCCTAAACTCACAAGACCCATATGTAAAAACTGTGGAAAAAGGCATTTGGGAAAATGTAAGAAGCTAAATAGCATAGTCATGTGTACCTTCTGTAAGAAAAAAGGGCATTTAGAGATTGACTGTAGAAAGAAAGCGGCTACGTGTTTCACATGTGGAGAAAAAGGACATTATAAGAACGCATGTGCGGAAAATAAAGCAAGTAAGAGCAAAGATAAAGAGAAGAACGTTGAAACACTCACGATGAATGCATGAAGAAATGTCAAAATAATCAAGAAAAGACAAGAGTAGATCAAAGAAATGTTAACTCTTGTAAATAACTATTAGTCTAGTTAACTCTTGTAACCCGTTTACAAACTCGTTCTTTAAACGAGAGATTTTGTAATGATTAATGGGTATTTAAGTCCCTAGTATATAAAGAAAATATTAGCATATAGATCGTGTCTTTACACAAGAATGCTATTATTTATTCAAGTTTAGAAATTTTTAAGAATAACATCTATCATAAATAGAAAAGTAAATATAAAGAAAAGGATTGATTAAATTAAGAAAGAATCGAAAGGATGATGAATGGAAAGATCAAAACCATGAAGGATAGATGAAGAATTCTGCAAAATAAATTCGATAGATTGAATCCGAGATATATCTAGTTAATATTAGTAGATATTTAGAATACTAAAAGTAAGGTAAATAATTAAACACAATTGGCCACCGTACTTACCAATTTACAATTACTTACAAAATTCTAAATTATAAACTTACTATATCATCCAAAGATATAGAACTGCCAAAAGAGATATATTACACTCGGAAGTATTAATAAAAAGTTGAACAAGATGGGCAAAGTGAAAAGAACAATCCAAACGTTCAAGATTATGCTCATCGCAAGTATGATAGATTTAAGTAGAAGTTGGATAATTTTTCATATAATAAATTCTAGCCGCATCATATAAGACGATATGTATATAAGAACCTAACACCCGTGTGTTGGTCTAAAGATAGGGGATAACTGAATGTCTAGATCCGAATTACTCCACGAAATGATAAATAAAGTATTACAAACCTGTGAACGAATCAAGATGGCGTGAGATCGCCGAAAGAGTTATACGTCCATCATAAGCCATTAGATTATACTATATGTGATAGGGTGTTAAATAAGATTTCACTTTAGAAAAACGTCATTCCCTTCGATAAGAAAAGAAAACTTAGTCCACTTTTTCTGGGACCATTCGAAATAACTCGATCGAATAGGGTCTGTTGCATACCATCTGCAACTACCCAAGGAAAACGAAAGGGATATACAATGTAATCCACATATCTAATATGTGAAAATATCTAGCCGATAAATCTTCGTCGATGCTTTAGATGGTGTTGAAGCAAATGAAAATCTAAAACTTTATAAAATAACCCATACAAATCAAAGATTTCGAAACCAAAGAAACTAAAGAGACGAACATGGAATATAGTCAAAATAAAAGAGGAACTCACGAAGAGACCCTGACTATACATGGGAACGTGAATCCGAAATAAAGAAAAAGTACCCTCACTTATCCTAAGAAGCGAATCTCGCGGACGAGATTCATTTCAAGGTAGGGAGGATATAACATCACGAAAATATCGGGTCAAAAAAAAATATCAAAGTTCAAAAAGTCCAGGGATCAAAAATGAAAATTTCTGAATTCGCGACCGATCGCGATACGCGACGTACTTGGGCGCAACGCCATCGCGTATCGCGATGGCGATGTCTGACAACTAGACACGTGTCATGCCACGTGTCAACACGTGGCACACCAGCTGACACGTGTCACCACGTGGCATAAAGCCATGACGCTGTGACGCGTGTCCTGCCACGTGTCACCAGGTGGCACCGCGTCCGCCACGTGGAACCACGTGGCAAACCTACACGTGACTCATCATGCATCCATCGCAATACGCGATGTCATGATTAAGGGACCATCGCGTATCGCGATGGTTCCCGGGAAAATTCTATAAATAGAGGCTTCAAGCCTCTCATTTCACACACACATTTTCTCACACTCTTTCTCTCTCTAACATCTCTCTGAAAATACCTCGATAAACATACCGACCACCTCGTTTTCCATTACCATAAAAACTCCAACATATTACCTCGTAATCCGTGCCATAAACCGACGATACCCCAAGTACCAACCACAATATCACGAAGTACGTGTCGACCCGGTACGACACGACGTTCCACCTCGAAGTGCGTGCCGACCCGAGACGACCCAACGTTCCACCCGAGACGAGCCGAAGTTCCGCCTTGAAGTACGTGCCGACCCGAGACGATCCTGACAACCTACCTCGAAATGCGTGTCGACGAGACTTGAAGACCAGTGTGCCTTGATTTGCGTGCCAAGGAGGTGCTGATCAAGATTCTCGATATACGTGCCAGTGTCGAAGTGAAGCTCGTGAGATTAGAAATAAGAAGCCGAACAAGGTATACATAATGCCCGAATAAAATATTAATAAAATAATAAAGGCTTAGACCCTAGTCAAGGGTATAGTCTATACCTCGAAAATATACAAAAGAAAATAAAGGAAAGAAATTATATAAAGAGAAGATATAAATATTATTATAGATTTTAAATAATAATATAAAGAGAAAGAATAAAGAAATAATAAAATAATCTTTATTAATAAATAAATATAAGAATATTATATATTGTTTATTGATTATAATTATTAATATCAAACTAAATGATATACGTTGTTGGAAAACGTAGATTTTTGCAACGAAAACATGACGGACTAAAGGTCCGAATATGAGAATAAAAGATATATGAGTTGAACTATAGGTTCAAACATACTATAAAAGAAAAGGAAAAGATGGAAATAGAAAAGAGTTATAGTTGATAATATTATTTAAGTTATTATTCTTAAATAATAAGAAAAGAAAAAAAAGATACGTTTCTTAATGAAGAAGAAACGTAGAAAAAGACAACAAGTTAAACTAAAGGTTTATCTTGTAAAAGAAAAGAAAAGAAAAGTAAATAAGTTAAAAGAAAGAATTTTAACTTGAAAAAGAGAAGAAAGAGAGAAGAAAGAAATGATATTTTAAACTAAATGTTTAAAATAAAGAAAACATGTTTTGAACTAAAGGTTCATAAAGAAATTAAAATCGAGGTAAAGATTTTACAAAAGAAACTAGATGTCTTAAGCCGGATTGTATATCCGACTAGCAAAAAGTTATACTCGTACTATAGGTGTGAGATAACAAAGAAGAGGGAAAGACCCTCGGACAGTGTATTGAAGCTGATCCAAAAGAGAAGGCTATACTCGTACTATAGGTGCGAGATAGCAAGGGAAAGACCCTCGGACGGTGTTGAAGCCGATCCCAAAGCGAAAAGGTGAATACGCCCCCAAACTTTTATAACTTATTTTAAAATGAGTCAAACATGTTATATGAAAATTGTTTACAAGGAACTATGTGTTCCTAAAACCGTTATAAATAAGAGTATGAACCTAGCCCTCAGGCTGTGGTATACATGTGTCTGGATCCTTACATAGGTGGTACTACGCGGTGGGCACACCGCACCACCCTTGGTCGTAGGACGCTCTCCTGCAGGGAGTACGACCTTTGTGTATATTTACGGGTACTTAACTAAGTCGAACGCTGCGGTGTTTGTTGAGGTGACCTAGTGTAGAGGCTCGAATTTATAAATGTGTTATTTAACTTTGTTATTCCTAAGCCACGATGGGCCGAGGCAGCCATAGCCTCGAGGAGTAACAAAGTAAAATATTTTTAGCATCAGCGTATTCACCAGCATATCGCTGACGTATTTTTCTAACATTTCAGGAAAAGTAAAGTATCAAGAATTAGAGCCATTCATGTAATGGATGTTCGCAAGGTAGAGATGGCTCATTGTTTTAATTATTAAAAACATTATAATATGATTTGTAAAATCAAACGAGGTTTATAAATAAAAACACTCAGATATTTATTATCCGAAAAGTTTTTCAAATAAATTAAATATTATTATCAAATAAAGATTTATTAATAAAATGTTTTAAAGATACATTAATATTTATTATAAAGAAGGCATTATAAATAAATTAATATTTCAAAATATTAATACTTTTTAAAGACTTCCGCTAAACTCTGATACATTTACAAAACCGGGTACCAACTGTTGGTCACACGCCCAGGCCGTAAGTCGGGGTGTGACCTCTAAGATGTACCAGCCGCATATCCACTATGTCCTTGTCATCTTTACATTTGTACTTTTATCTCAACTACTTTCGATTCTATATTAAGACACACCATTGTACGTATTATGATTTTCATGCGAGGACTTGGGTAATTATATTCTGGACCATAATTACTTTCATCGTCGGATGGTCCACATGATCCGTCTTATCGCGTGGGTTTACAAAACGTTTGAAAATATAATTTTAATTATAAAATAGAAATCTTTTATAAGTGAGACATCTTTTAAATAAACAAAATTTTATAGTTTGGTTATTTAAAATGGGGAATTTTGTAAAACAACCATTCGATAAACTTTTTAAGATTACAAGACAAATTTATCAGGGCGGATAGGAATCGGTGAGTAGACATCTAATTTATAAGGTAGGATAAGCTTTACTTGAGAGGCATACAAATAGTAAATAATAACTAGTACTTCAATAATTCATAAGAACGTCAATCCAAAAATTATTAAAGAGTCGATACAAGGTAAAAATCAAATTAAATAAGATAGAATACAACGAGCGACAAAAGTCTTCTAGTAGCTTGAATCCTCATTTGCGCATGACTTGAAACCTTGGAACTTGAGCATCTTGAATGATTTGATCCATAAGAGCTAGGGCAGGCGAGGTAGATTGATTCGGAATCGTTTGAATAAGTTTAGCTTAAACGGTTCGCAAGAGTGTTGTTTGATTAGAGTATGTTTGGAAAACTTGAGCTTGCGGTGCGGAATTTGATAATTTTGGGTTAAGTACGAATGATCTTGCTTGACGAGAGGAGCTTGAAGGACGTGGGATTGATAGGTTTGGACTTGATGGGTAATGTAGAAGGGTGTAATTATAGCTTGAGCTTGGTTAGCATGGATAATATGGGGGCACATATCGCGGAGATGATTAGGGTTCCCACAATGGTAGCAAGCATGGGTGGTAGGGGTATCAGGTTAAGCATACGGTGTACTAGCAGTTCTAGGAGCAGACGTCACGGATTGTTGTGGAACGGCTTTTGCACTAGGTGGCACAAGACAAGTATTAGCAAAATGGCCATAACCGTTACATTAAGTGCAACGACGGCATGGGGATTTAACCGGGTGATGATGATTACAAATGGAGCATAAAGGGTAAGGACCGAAGTAAGGTTTCTTGTTTGGAAAAGTTGTACAGTCTTGCGATTGGGTAGGATTGGGTGCAACAAGGTTCTTACGTTTCTTGTTGTGAGGAGGAGTGGAGGTAGACGGTTCGCAGTTACCAGCAGGGAGATTAGTGGAAAAGGTTGAACCGGTTAATATATATATATGGTTTTAACCAAAGTTCGGAAAAGTGATCGCTTAATATGACGGTTTTAATAAAATACTGGTTATTTATTATTTTTATAATATTTAAAAAGTTAATTTATGATTTAACATGATTAATCCACTAATAAAGAAACGATTTTCCAAAAATATAGGGTTGGGGAATTCGAACCCGCGCCCCCAACGGTCTGGTGTCTTAACCAAACCACCCTAGCCATCTAGGTTGGGGTGTTATTTAAATACAACTCGAAACAGGTATTATATCAATAAACAAATGAATAAAGAAATGAACTCTGAACCCTAACAAGATCAATCGGCCAAAACGTTAATCGTTTGGCCGATTAATCTTGGGACTTTTGAAATAGACATCAAGATGAGCAGAACCCTACATTTAATTACCTCAAACGATGATGTATAGATGGTTAATATGATCGAAGAGGAGTCGGACAGAAGATGATTAAAGGCGGGCACCAGCAAATATAATTAAATTAACTATGGGGTATTTACGGCGATGCTATAAGGATCATACAGGTAGGTTTAATTGAGTTAAAAGGATCTGTAAATCTATAATAGTAATTTTGTTTAGAACGGTTCATAAAATAATCAATTTCATATCAATATCGATCTTGGTTTCTTAACTTCGAGTGTCGGCAGGCTCGTTAAGGTAAGAAGAATAGTATACATGATTCAATTTCCAAGTATGAGAAGAAAATTACGCATCAAGCAAACTAAACAGGTAACGGGTCACAGGTTTTATATATGGATCATGGATACGGGTTTGGGCATAAAGGTTAACGGGTCAGATGATCAAAACTATCAAATTTTGCAATGCAATCCCACAACTATGGATATGGATACAAAAAGAGATTAAAATATAGTTTAGGGTTTTATTTGTATATGTTTTAAAGTTATTTTATGTATTAAATAAATATAATAACAATTAATAATAAAATAATAGTAACTCGAATAACGCGATATTTTCTTGGTAAAATTTCCCGAGCATCGAAACGGGTCGGGGTAAAGGATAAAAATATTAAATGGAAAAAAAAATCCGAGTTGTTACATTTGTCTACCATTGCATAAAAAGCTAAACAAACAACAGATTTACACAGATAAGCATCAAGTATAAGAATAAAAACCTTGTTTAACATGAAAAGTTAAAAAGAAAAAAAAAGAAATAAACGAAAAACAAACCTGACAGTGTGTGACATAAAACCAAAACCCACATCCAAGTCGAGATTTGGGTTTCGACTTAAAGTTGTTCATCTTCATGTCGCTATTTGGGTTATGAGTTGAGTTGCCACGTGAATAAGTATGATGTATCAAATGATTATATCATATGTAGTGAAGTTTGTAAATTAGCCAACCAAAGTTACAATTTGTAACTGACTTTGTGCTTACTAACTTTGTGCTTACTAAATAATAGTAATAAATAAATAAGCATTTAGAGTTAAGGGTCAAGTTATTCTACAAAGGATAACAAAAATGAGAAGTATAAGAAGACATAAATAATTGACATGTGTCAAGTGGAGGCCAAAAGAAAAAGGGTATAGAGGTAATTGTACACATTTTCTCTCTCACATGCAAGACACATGTTAATACTCCCATTATTTTAGAACGTTTATAACTTTTTCCTATGATATTTTTTTTATAAAATTCATCATAATAACAAGCGTTTTTTTATCTTTAATATGAGTATGATTTTTGTTATGTAAAATTTAAAAAAAAAATCACGTCATTGTGTCTTTTCGCACACCATTGTGTTTTTTTTCGTCATTGTGTCTTTTCGCACACCATTGTGTAATTTCGCTTATCATTGTGTCTTTTTTCGTCATTGTGTCTTTTCGCACACCATTGTTTCTTTTTTCACACCATTGTATCTTTTCGCTTATCATTGTGTCTTTTTTCGTCATTTTGTTTTTTCGTCATTGTGTCTTTCAACTCATCATTATGTTTTTTTAAACACTAATAACAACGTTGTGTAATAATAATATGTAAAAATAATGATAAAATAACAACAAATTATCTAATACATAAAACATAATGATTAATACATGTTACACAATAACTTGAAACGTAAAACACAATGGTGAATACGTATAACACAATGACCTTAAACGTAAGACACAATGGTGAATACGTATAACAAAATGACCTAAAACGTAAGACACAATGGTGAATATATATAACACAATGACTTGAAACGTAAAACACAATGGAAACAACATATTATACAATGACTTGAACGTAATATACAATGAACACAATACTATTTTTCTCAAATTAAATGAATTTGTCATATGTCAATCCGAATAAAAGACAATGAACGTATTACACAATAACTAAAAGTTAATGACGAACAAAACGACACAATGACGTAATCTTTGTTTTAATTTTTGTCTGTAATATGAGTACCAATTGAAAAATATAATGATCAAAATCTAAAATACAATTCAAATGAAAACTCAACTAAAAGACACAATAAACAACAAAAAAACACAATCGAAAAAATCATTAATTTTTTATATAACAATATGATACTCATATTAAAGATAAAATAACGGTTATTATTATGGTGAATTATTTTAAAAAAAATAATGTCGTATGAAAAAGTTATTGACATTTTAAAATGATGGTGAAATTGACAAATGTCTTGCATTTGAAGAGAGAAAGTCAACAAAGATGGGTTATTACCTTTATACCCTTTCCATCGATTTTTATTTATTAAATTAATCTCAGTCATTCAAATCTAAAATCAATGAACTGATTCTTTCTCATCATTCTCATTTTTGTTGTCTTTTGTATTTTAACTTTACCCTAGAATCAATTAAAGATTATTTACGAGTTTTTTTACCAAAATAGGGGAGGGGAAATTATTTACCAAAATAGGAAATTCTAAAACTATTTATCAAAATAGGTTTTTCTTTATTTTCTTTACTTTGAACAATATTTAATAATTCAGGTCTCTTTATTTTTCATTCCAACCACTTATTATTATTTTTTTTCAACCAACTCATCATATATAGTTTATTTTACTAACTTATAATAATTATTTATTTTTTAGTTTTTACTAAACCATATTAAATAGAACTAAAGAAACCATCTATAAACAAACTTTAAAATGAAACAAAACATGTTAGAACAAGACGTGATGCCATAGATGATGCGGTAGAATAATGAATTGTTAAACGAGTCGAGATATTTTGACTTATAAAAAAATTGTATTTCATATCAAGATCTAACAAATCGACTCTTTTTTATTTTTGTTTGTACATGATATTGAGGCCATCAATTTTAATTTTGTTTGGCTTTGCTCTATGCTTCTTATCTCAATTTTAAAGTTTATTTAAATGTTTTTTTACTTATATATAATATAGTTTGATAAAAAATATGATGTGTTGAGAGAAGAAAAATATTTTGTTAACAAAGCTACATAATAATAGAAAACGTAATTTGTTTTGTTAACTTAAATAAATGAAATCGTCACTTTTGAACTGAAAAAGAAATTGAAGCTTCTAAGGACATGACTAACATATTTATACTAGTAAATTTAATATTTATTTCGATATATATAAAATAAAGATAATGGGTTATTTATTTTAACTAAACTGTACACTTTAAATAATAGGTGTTGAATGAAAAACAAAGAGAAAATATTAATCAAAATAAAGAAAATAAAGAAAAACCTATTTTAATAAATAGTTTTAGAATTTCTCATTTTAGTAAATAATTTTTCCCCATCACGTATTTTAGTAAAATACTCTTTATTTACTTTATTAATGTTTATGAAGGGATTAAATGTAATTTTAATTTACAGAACATAATAATTATCCAATAGTTGGCTTTTATTGATATCTATGGAAATTGTAACTGAGGCGGGTTTTTCCCCCACCTTAGACAATGGATTGTTTTACATTATTCGTTTTCAATATTTATATACATTTTTGGATTTTACTTTTATTTATTGTAAGGAAGTTAATAATGTAATTAGGATTTGATAATGAAAGGGTTTCATAAATAAATGAGATTTATAACCCGTTTTAAAAGTTATTTTTGTTTGGTGAGACTCATGACCTGCTTATTATTTTCTTTTTACTATAAATTGATTTTAATTATAAACAATTTTTTTTATAAAAAAATAGGATATAATTAATATTTTGTATATTCCTGTTCTATATGAATTTTCATATCAAATATTCGGTGAGATTAATTTTTAATTTAATGAGATGTTATAACCCGTTTAAGGGCTATCTGGGTTTGGTGAGACACATAATTGTAAATTCGGGTCAAATACATAGGAAGCAAAATTTTTAATTTAGTGAGATGTTATAACCCTTTTAAGGGATATCTGCTTTTGGTGAGACCCATACTCGTAAATTCGGGTCAAATGCATGAGAAGCCTTCATTTACAAATAAAGCAATCTGGTGGCTTGAGAAAAAGTTGGGAGCAACCAGAGAGTTTTTAAAGGTTTCGTTTATATATATTATACTACCTTTTATCCCTCGTATTACGAGGTTGTTTTAAATTATTTATTTCCAATATTTATATATATTTTAGATTTTAATTTTATTTATTGTAAGAAAGTTAATAATGTAATTAATATTTGATGATGAAACAGTTTCACAAATAAATGAGATGTTATAACCCGTTTTAAAAATTATCTTGGTTTGGTGAGACCCATGACCCACTTATTTTTTTTACTATAAAACTGTTTTCTTAATAAAAATAATTTTTTTAAAAAAATAGGATATTAATTTTTAGTATATCTTTACTTTATAGAAATTTTCATATAAAATATTTGGTGAAATTAATTATAATCTAATAAGATGATATAACTCGTTTTAAGGTTTTCTGGGTTTGGTGAGACCCATAACCGTGAATTCGGGTCAAGTGCATGAGAAGCTTTCATTTACAAATAAAGCAATCTGATGGCTTGAGAAAAAGTAGAGAGCAACCAGAAACCTTTTAAAGGTTTCGTTTATATATATTATAGATAGGGTAAGGTTAAAATACAAAGTACAACAAAAATGAGAAATGTGAGAATGAATCTAATCCATTGATTATATATTTGGATTGTGGAGATTAATTTAAGAATAAAAACTGATTATAAGGGCATGAAGGTAATAACACATTTGTGATAGCTTTCTCTCTTCACATGCAAGACAATGTCAATTTCTCTATCATTTTAAAATGTCTATAACTTTTTCATACGACATTTAAAAAAAATTACCATAATAACAAATGATTTTTTATCTTTAATATGAATATCATATTGTTATAAAAATAAAAATAAATTAGTGGTTTTTTTATATTATGTTATTTGGTTGTCCATTGTGTTTTTAATTAGGTTTTTCTATACATTGTGTTATAAATTTTGGTTATTGTGTTTTTCAGTTGGTATTCGTATTAAATATAAAAATTAAAACAAAGATTACGTCATTGTGTCTTTTTGTTTGTCATTGTGTCTTTGTGCTCAACATTTGTTTTTCTACTTATCATTGTATTTTAGTCATTATGCTCAACATTCACTTAATTTGATAAAAATAGTATTATGTTCATTGTGTATTACGTTCAAATCATTGTGTAATACGTAGATTCCATTGTGTTTACGTTTCAGGGCGTTATGTTATATGTATATAACATTGTGTCTTACGTTTCAGGCCATTGTGTTATATGTATTCATTATTGTGTTTTACGTTTCAGGTTATTGTGTAATATGTATTTATCATTGTGTTTTATGTATTAAATAATTTGTTGGTATTTTTCATTATATTTACATATTATTATACAACGGTGTTATTAGTTTTTAAAAAAATACAATGATCAGTTGAAAGACACAATGGCGAAAAAAACACAATGACGAAAAAAGACACAATGGTAAGCAAAAAGACACAATGACGTAATTTTTTTTTATTTTTATATAACAAAATCATACTCGTATTAAAGATAAAAAACGCTTGTAATTATGGTGAATTTTATTTAAAAAAATAATCTTATGAAAAAAGTTATAGACGTTTAAAAATGATGGCGATTAACATGTGACTTGCATGTGGAAAGAGAAAATGTGTAATATTACTTTTATACTTTTTTTTCTTTTATTCCCACTTGAGACATGTTAATTAATTATGTCTTATTACACTTCTCATTTTTGTTGACCTTTGTAGAATAACCCAAGCATATATATATATATATATATATATATATATATATATATATATATATATATATATATATATATATATATAGTTTTGATCAAATACAAATTAAATTAGCGTGCTAACTGTGCAAATCAAGCAGTGTAATTAAAATACATCATAGTGTAACTACATTACGATATAATTACATAATTACACTATTTAATTCGCATGTTTAGTACAACTTTTTAGTCATATATTATATTATATAACAAAATGTTGTTAAAACAATTATTATTATTATTATTATTATTATTATTATTATTATTATTATTTAACATTTTACAACTTTGGTGCCGCAAAGTTCCCACCGGGCCACTTTGCAGCACCGAATTGGTGGAATCTTTTTGTTTTTTTTCTTTTTAGTTTTTGTTTTTGTTTTGTTTTTCTTTCAGCGTGTAATTGACGTAACCAAAACTGACCGAATGTCAATTTTCTTTTTGTTCTTTTTTTATTATTTTGTTTTAGTTGCGGTACTGTGACGAACGTGAAGAAAACTGACCGAATTCGCCTAGCCTCACCGCGTTTTGTTTTAGATCTAGTACCGTAACGATAACCGACCAAACGCTGATGGTTTTTTAGTTCAGGTACCGTAACGAACATGACGAAAACCGACGAATTCGCGTCGACTCATCACCTCAACGTCCGGGATCGATAACGGTCGGGTTTTACCGATGACCGTGTTTTACCAACCGACGACACGCCATTGGTCCACCCCAATTTGTATATAGTTGTTTTGTCTTAGTTCTGATACAATACGCACGTAACTGAAACTGGTTGAACTCGTGTCGACTTATTGCATCAACGTCTAGGTTTTATCATCGCTCGGGTTTTACCGACCCGCCCGGCGCGTTGCGCCGGGAAGAACACTAGTTTAAACTATTTGTCACACCCTCAAAATCCACTAACGGAGTTTTACCGTCAGAGGGTGTGAACTAAAAGGATCGTAATCATTAGTTATAATCAAACACCATATTAAAGTTTTCAAAACCAACAGGACATCAAGATAAAAATTAAAGAAGTTTTTAAAGCAATGGTGTTTAGCGAATGCATGTCCTATACCGCGCGCCTGCCTCGGCTACCTGAGAATAACATACTAAAAGTGTCAACACAAAGGTTGGTAAGTTCACAAGTTTATACAAATAAATTAAAGCGTTTGCGTTTCCGTTTGCGTTACCAGATAGTGTTAACTCAATTATATATCAATAGGTAGCTAACCTATCAAGCATGCGTTACTAAGTGTTCGACACCGAAGCTGACTGTTTATCAATTGCCTTGCCACCATGTCAACTACGACCATGGTAATGTGTTAGCCAAGATTACACCCACTCGACCTACAGTCGAGTTTAGAGTTGGGTGGGGTTTGTCAAACCCAGTAGTACTACTCAACAATGACTCGCTATTATCCAAATATTAACCGGTTCGATGTTATGAAGGACTTTAGTTGGTTTGTTTGCCACTTAGTCTTACAAGTGATATATAAAGAATAACAAAATCTAAAGCGTGGAGTATGTTATCTCCCCCAAAAAAGCGTTTAAAAAGAGTAAAAGGGGCCGTGAAACTCACTGTTTGCGAAGATAACAAAAATAATCCGAGAGAGGTGTGTGTCACATAAAATCCTCACTAGTGCTCTAAAACAAAAATGAGATTTATTAAATATTTATACTACGAGTGAGTCTCTAGACTCAGCACATAAAACTTATGCATGAGATACGTTTCGTGTTTCGTTTGTGAAATAAGTGCGACTCGACAAACACGTTGGTGATAAGCTACATGCGTGAAAAAATATCGTGTCAAGTGTTACTATTGTACATTACTAGTTATTTGTTGTTCCTGTTACATGGAAAATCCAATTAATGCAAGACCTATTGGGTTACATTTCTAACTCAAAATATTAACTTCTAGAAGTGGAATCAACCCCATTGGTCTTGTCGTTTATGAGATATCTTAATCGCAAAACATCCTACCCGCAGGCTTCCCGAATAAGAGTTACACAACAGATTTGTAAAATAATAAAACTAACTTTTATACGTCCAAAAATTACAAACTCAGACTTTTTAGAAACTAGACTCGACCTACTACACCATAGAATCAACAATCACGTCCAAATACAATATTAACATCGAGTTACAGTCGTTTAAACACGAATTCAAGAATCTGTCCAGCATCAGTTTTCATCAAAACTCAACATACAATTAACCTATGACTAACAATCATGCATGTAACCCTAATTCATCAACAAACAACATATATAATACACTTAGGGTTTATGATTATCATGTTAAACCATGCAACCAAGTTAATAGAATGGATTAAAGAAGTGTTTAATTACCTAGTTAGCACTTTAACCCTTCAATCCAAGCTTGAATAATACTTGTATGTGTGTGTGGTGTGTGCTTGCGGTCGACAAGAGGAGAGGGGGAGGGGGCAACCGTCGATCAAGAGGGAGGGGGGGAGAAAGGGTTAGGGTTTGATAATAAGTTGTTTATATTATTAGTTAAATATATTACAAGTTACACATTGCACCCTAAACTTCTAGTTTAGTTTAATTCTAGCATAACTAGTCAATTACATCCATAATATGATGTTATACATACAAGCACAAATGTACACATATAAACGTAACACGTAATTATACCAAGTACTTGTTTATAATATTTATCGTTTGTTCACCAACGGTTTGAGTCGACTCGTGTGTGTTTCGGTGAAATTCCAAAAGACTACTTGTGTAGTGATTGTCATGCGTCATTTAAACCCTAATTAAATTTAATGAGATATGCGTTAACTGGAATGACATAGTTCGTGTGATCTTGAGTTTGAATTAACGGAGTTCGGATTAACGGAGTTAACCTGAAATTGACGAGTGTCACATCATTCCCATGTTGAAAGAATTTTCGTCCCGAAAATTTGTGTCAAGTCGCGATGGGTGTCTGAAAAAATCAAAAACTTTCAGTTTGTCACACTATTTATAGTTTAAACTATTTATAGAGGTGTTCAAAGTCCCTTTTTTTCATTGGAAGTTATTTGATTTGATTTGTTTCAAGTATTTGAATTTTTTATAATCCATGTGCACACATAAACTACTCTCTTTTTTAGTGAGGGTAGTAATGTTTCCAATTAGTTTATTTACTACTTAGATAAGATTATAACATAATTTAAAGTCTCCAATGCCTAAGTTTACATCTTCCTCTATATATACCCACATGCATGATAACAATAACTTCCACACCTTACAGACCAACTTATTACTATATAGCATATCTATTTGAAGATGGCTTCAATGTCCTGTTTTCCTTGTTCAATTCTTAAGTACAAAAGTTGTCATGACCGAAGTAAACGATGTAGCGTTCGCAAGCCAATAGTATCATCGCAATCCACTTCAAACATTGTCCCTACAAAGCCAGTCCCTAGACGATCAGCAAACTATGCGCCATCATTATGGTCATTTGATCATATTCAATCACTCTCGGGTGAATACAAAGTACGAACTAAAGCTTTATTTCCAGTTACGGATAGTTCTGCTAATTTCCTTTCGTAGATAATTCTTATAATATTTTTACCATTTAGGGAGAAGATCACAAGGCAAGAGCAGATGCATTAAAGGATGCAGTGAAGATGATGATACAAAAAATGGGAAATCAATTGGACACCCTAAAGATGATAGATGATTTTCATAGACTCAGAATATCGTATCATTTCGAAGATGAAATAAGATTTCTCTTGGAGATGATTTATTGCAATTACTATAAAACTCATGAACAGTGGGAGGAAATGGATTTGAACCTTAAAGCCCCTGGATTTCGACTAATGAGACGACATGGTTATCATGTTCCTCAAGGTACGATAATATAAGAAATTTGTATTCATAAGATTACTTAAATGTTTAGTGACAGTGACAAAGTTTCTTAATCACCTAATGGAGTTGCGACGAATCCAGGGAAGTAAAAAAAATTGTTATTAAAAAAAAGACGATTCCTTAAATAAAGCAAATGAAAACTGCCCACTAATTTGAGGTATATCTTGTTTTCCTTTCATGAAGTTTAGTTGATATTAAAAACTAAACGTTATGTTTATTTGACTTATATATAGAGATATTTCACAACTTCATGGACAAGACTCAAAATTTTAAACCCCAATTAGTCAATGATATGATGGGAATATTAAATTTGTACGAGGCTTCTTATTATTCACTGGAGGATGAAGACATATTGGATCAGGCTAGAGACTTCACAACAAAATATCTAAGAAAAAATCAAGACATGATTTATGAGAGTATATCATCTTTAGTAAACCATGCTTTGGAGCTTCCTCTACACTGGAGAGTGCCGAGGGTAGAGGCGAAGTGGTTTATCGAACTCAATGAGAGAAAAACTGACATAAATCCTACACTGATCGAGCTTGCAAAATTGGATTTTGATATGGTTCAGGCTATTCATATTGAAGATCTAAAACACTCATCAAGGTATCATTTCTACCTCATGTGTGCACAAACGACACTTTACTCTAAATAAAAAGACACCGTGATTTTTTCCTAACAAACATTGATTCTTTTTTCTAGAACGAGGACTAAGGAAGAAAAATTTTTGCAAATTTTTTTTGTACTTTTTTCATTTTTTTTTTATTATTTTGAGTTATGACATTTTTTAATTATTTTTTTGACACAAATCCTTCTCATTTTCGTACCATTTTGTTGAATAACTTGACCCAATGAGTAAATGTAATATATGTGGTTTAAGAATGAGAATTATGTACTTGATTTTTAAAGGTTCAGTAAATATGTAATAAAGGAACTTAGAAAGTAGATATATAATAAATGCCCTTAAATATATATACTAATTATAATAGGTGGTGGAGAAATATAAAATGGGATGAGAAACTCAGTTTTGGTAGAGATCGGTTGGTGGAGCATTTCTTATGGTCTACTGGTTTCGGTCATCTACCTCAGCATAGTCTTGGAAGGAGAACACTAACAAAGGTTAATTCCATTATTACCGCTATCGATGATGTCTATGATGTGTATGGTACTTTGGATGAACTTGAACTATTTACGGACGTTGTCCATAGGTAAATTATACTCTTACTTCACTTAATATCCATGTTATCAACTAGTATGTGGACCTAGTTTACTGATAAAAAGTCTAATTACTAGATGGGACATCAATGCGATCGAGGAACTCCCTGATTATATGAAGATATGTTTCGTTGGGTTTTACAACACGATTAATGATATTGCATATAACACATTGACAAAAACAGGGTTCAACAGCCTACCGTACCTTAAGAAAGCAGTTGACTCTCAAAAACTTAACTTAAGAGTGAACAGGGTTCACTATATATAGAAGACAGGTCTGGTTCGCTAACATCCCCTAGCGAACCAGAACCTACTTCGTTACAAATATTAAATAAGCGAAACACCCCCTGATTCGTTAACATCCCCTAACGAATCAGGAGGGAATAAGGTTAAGTCTTAGTTCGCTAACATCCCCTAGCGAACTAGACTATATACATAACGAACTAGATGATAATTAAACAAATTATTACATTAAATATTAAACAAAAACGTTAACGATAATTACAAAGACTCAAGACGCAAAACCGTGCACTAACAGACACCCCCTCGTCTTGAGCTCTTTGTCTTTAAGTTACTTGAAGCGCTTGGACCGCCAGTCTCTGCAACTATGAATTCCATTTTCATGACAGACACGCACAACGTGTTGGAATTACATAGCCAGGTCTGTTTCAGATAAATTAACCAACCACATCGGGTCGATTATCTTGATCAGTTCAGTCTCCAGTCCTCGACCAAGAACAATGACGGCCTCACCCGTACGATTGTCATAGTACCATCTGTTGAAAGAGAGATGCATTTGTTGGGGCATCGTCTTCACCGGCACTCTCTTCATCATTTTCGGAGGTTTAACTTTAAGCACAAGTTTCTTCCGCCCAGTCTTTGGATCAATCTCATCAATGCATTTACGTCTCAGGACCTGGGGCTTCAAGAACTTGAATCCATGATTAACTTCGAACAGCAAGTGTTGATGAAACCACTCAGCTGTCTGGATGCCACCACGATTGATAAATGGACGCCTCGCGAGGGTACGAACATCCCAACGCGGTAGTGTAAGAACATCCATTATCCTCTCGTAATACTAAACTCCCTTATCCCATTTAACTATACATACCTTAAGCTCGGAATCGTATAGCCATGAGACTATGTCACCATGAACCTTGGGTACAGTCTTGAAGGTAGTTACTTGATTCTCTTTGACCCATGCAGTTGCGGTGTCTTTCCGTTCTTGATCAACAAATCGATACGCCTTAATAATCTTACCCACAACTTTAAATCTGAACCACTTAGCAATATCTTCATCAGTTGGGTCCACAATTGAGTCAAAACGAGTATCCACAACTTTCTTTCCCTTAGACATCTTTTCCAAATCATCCTCAGCTCCTTTAAAAGTTTGTTCATTAAATACCGGAGAACCTTGATCAACGTTCGTGTGTTGATACAAGTCAGGATACTCCTCAGCCGTGACGTCTTCCATCTCAACATCCTCATCTTCGTAAATAAAATCTGTATTCATTTGACTAGACAGATCATCCTCAACTCCTTCCTCATTCATCACTTCGACATCAGGTTCTGTTTCTAACACGGTCAACTGTTCGTCATTCAACCCAAGCAGTATGAAAATCTGCTCTCGTGTCAGAGATCTGTCGAAAAACTCACCCTCCTCTATCTCATCCTTGTTCACCATGCTTCTAATTACCCCCGATCCATCCATAACTATTACCGTGTCGGCTTCAATCATTTCAATTGGTTTAGCAGCCGAGTAATCACGATACATAACAATTTGTTTCTCTGAATCATCAACTGAACTCGTACCTGCACCAGACGCAGGGTCTTGAGCTTGTTTAGTCTCACCACCAGCACCAAACTCATCATCATTAGGATCTTCCTCATTATTCTTGATCTTCTTCAAAGCATCATCTTTGCAAGTCAATTGAAGAATCAAATCCTCTTGATCTTTAATCTTCACCCCCTGAGATTCAACAATCTCATGTAGGGCCTTTGTTTCCTTTTGACAGAAAGAAACATAGCTGACTAGTTTCTTCTGATTCTCCATTAGACGTTCTTGATTTAACCGATCAGCATTCATCTGGTTCTCATACAAATGGAGAAGATTTAAAAGCATTTCTGTCTGACGATGTGGTGGCAAAGCATACAAGGATGGATGAATTGGTTGGATTGGACCTTGAGGCCTTGTAATTCTCATAAATGAGAGATCACTAGGAGGAGGAGGAGGAGGAGGAGGCCTCATAGGTATGGTTGGAGGAGTTGTAGACACAGGTATCAGTTGGCAATGGTATTTCAGTTAATGTTGACTGAGGTATCATACCCAAGTGCTCATGTGGTACCATCGTTATCGTCAAAGTCATTGCCGGAGTGCTAGTTGTAATGGGCACTACCGGGCTTTGAGTCGTTGTTTGACGAGGTGTAGGCACACCAATAATTACACCAGCCCAGAAGACACAGGTCTCTTCTTTGATGGCTTACCAGTTTCCACTGCCTTCCCTTTTCTCTTTATTTCTAATTGAGTAGCAATGGTGGCAGCTAATGCAGCATCAACTGCATCTTGTTGTTCTTTAAGAGCAGCATCACCAGTACCACCATTTCCACCATCATTCCCATCACCACCATCATTTCCATCATCACCATCGTTCCCACCTTCTCCTTCCTCACGCTCGAAATCTGAATCATCATGAATCCAGTGATCCTCGGAAGGACATACATAATTAGGATCAACAATATGACCAATCATTCGTTTATCTGATGGCCTTGCCTTTCGATAGATAGCCATTCTACGTACTGTGTCGGCTGTCATGTGTTCCATATAAAGCTTATCATTCACCAAGGTTTGATCAATTGCTAAATTAGGTATCAAGTCTTGAATGATCAGCTGCAAAAACCGAGAATACGTCAAAAATTTCTTCTTCTGGTCCGTCTGCTGAACTTGTTTTGCCAAATGATCAAATACAAGTTCAGAGTATTTGAATGGCTTGTTGAGGATTAAAGCCACAAAGGCTGATTGCAAACTGAGTCGACATTCATCAAAGCCACCCCGACGGCCACTCATACAGTGAATAAGAACATGGAGAAGATATTTGTATGGTGGGCACAGGCCATTCTTGTTTAGCATAGATTTATTAACATCTCCACCATAACGTACACGGGTAAACAAACCCCTAACCAATTGCCTATCGAATTCACTCGGGTTATCATCAGTGTCAGCAAATCGAAGCACATGACGAATTACTTCAACATCAATTGTAATTGGAGTGTCATTGATCGTGGCTCGAATATGCTTCTCTTCCTCCACATACGCAGCAGTATCCCAAAACTGCCTGACAATACTTAGATACACCGTAGGTCGAGCAGTGATGGCGTAATGTATCACTGATCGTCTTAGAAAGGCCAACATATCTCCAAATGTAGCTATATCAGCAACGTCTGAGGCAACATAAGCACAGATGTTGTGCTTTTTGTCAGATGGTAATAAAATAACACCAGCATGCTTTCCCTGAGGAGGGTGCTCTTGTGGTGGTTGTTCTTGAGGTGGTTGATCTTGATTTACTTGATCAGCCATGTTTACTGTATAAGTAAAAAATGAATATGAGAAGAAGTAGAATTGTATTCAATATCACAATATGTCAACGTATTTATAAGTGGTGTATCAATATATGTATTTAACGAATTGGACACGAAACAGTTCCAATTCGCTAAGGAGAACGAATGGTCCATTAATTAGACTTAATCTTTGGCTCCTCATAGTCAAAGTCAAAATTAAGATGAACACAGATAGTCAACAATATGAATCCATAAGCAATCAATCCATAACTATCATTGAATCATCAAGACAATGAACGTGTTGAACTCGGAAACACACAATGAAGCTCATGGTGATGAGATTGAGACTCAAAACCCAGAGATACTGAGGTTAACCGGAGTAAACAGAAACACAGAAACTATGAAAACATAATCAACCCAGCAAACTATAATCAAACATCGATTAAAGTCCACCAAGGGTATCGGAATCACATTCCGATTATATTGAAACATTAATAATCAATATAATCACAATGGTGCAAAGACAAATCAGGGTTTAAAGACTCGGAAAACCCTTGGACCACAAAAGTACGTAATTCGTCTATCAAATCACACTCATTTTTGACGAAAAACATATCGCCGTGACCATCTATACCTGAGAAACACAAAGATATCTTTGAAATGTCAAAATATGAAAGTCGAGATTTCAGAGAAAATTTTGAATAGCGTGACTTTAGGGTAAAGGAAGAAGACGAACAGTGAAGGACTATTCGTGTTTCTTGTCCTATATATCTTAACACGCTACCCGAGGTACACAGTGTACGAATTACGCAATTCGTTTGAATTTTAAATAACGAATTAGCTAATTCGCTATTCCAATTCGTTACCTTAGAGTAGCGAACCAGACATGATAAGTGTCTTGATTCGTTAAATATGTATAACGAATAAGGGATGATTCGTTACAGAGTGCGAAAGCGAATTAGATGAGCGAACTATAAACCAGTTCGCTAAAGAATCACCTAGTTCGTTATCCATAATTAACGAAGTAGAATGTTAATGAATTAAACATTTTATTTAATTTTAAATTAAATAAATAAATGAATTAAATAATCAATTAAATTAAAAATTTTAACTTAAAGGAATTATCAAGAACCTTTTATCCCAATAATTTTGATACCTTAGAAACGTTTCACTTTTACGAAACATAACTTTTAGTTATTTAAATAATATATAAAGAAAGAAAGATAAAATCTTTTGGTATTTTGTAAAAAAAAATTTAAAGAATATATGTACAAAGAAATATCCGAAAGGAATACATATTTTTGTGTTTTTGTTTAGTTTGAGCAGAGAATCATATTAAACAAATTGCCCTTCCATCACAGTTTTATATTTCAGCGATATTATGACTAGCGTTAAGTCGGTCATTGGTATTGTTATCCACTTAAATCTAATAACAAATTTTCAAGTGTTTTTGTGATATGATTAATTGGTTCAATTATAGCACAGAATATCAGAAACTATCAGCCTCTAATCTCGGTTCAAGCTTAATTTGATTTTTGCCAAAACACCCCAACTTGACTTAAACCATTATAGTGTTAATCAAAATTTTTGATACCAATTGTAGTAATGTTGAGCAATGCATCAGGTTTCCTTTACTATGAGTGATTATGCACGAGTCCATCTGTTGGCTTACATACATTGTATCCCCTGGGGTCCGTTTCTTAATGGTATTAAGACGCACGCAAGGGAGGAACCATGTATGACTAACGGCGGATTTTGATCAAGTCAGTAATTCGGATTTGTACGAGGTACAACAGTGATCAAGTTTAATCACTTTGGGTTTGCTCTAAAAGCGAGATAAATATTCATGCATATGAATACCCAGATGATTAAGCCGCATAAAGACTCACAGTGTCTAGAATTCTAACACTTGTTATTTGCTTTATTATATTTTTGGAGATCAACAACCATAAGGCTTGAGTATGTCTGGTTATTACATTTCTGCCATCCTCACCGAGACTTTCGCTAGAGACTAACACCCCTTTTAATTTGGCGTTTCTTTATGTTTATATCACATACTTTACTCTACTTGGTTGTTTTAAGACCTACCAGTGCACCAATGCAATTAAGCACACAGTCTTTTAAGCTTACTTCTTACTAGACTTGGGGTCAAGATAATCAATGTACTATCATTTTCTCTTTTTGCTTCAAAAACTCAAAAATTTTGAGGAGCATAAAACAAAAATAAAGATAAATTTAATCGCCCCAGTTAACTTAAGTCTATAAATAAATGGTTGTTCTATCAAATCAACAAGTGAATAATATGACCAAGACATGCAAACATGCTTCACAAACTTAAATAACCGACATAATTTTCAGCGATAAAATAATCTAAAAACGCATAACGAACGCACCAACTATTTTCCATTATCAGGTAAATGGAAACCTGAACATTTACAAGTAAATGTCAGGACCAAACATATACATGTGCATGTCCATCAAATGTAGATAAGTGACATAATTTTCAGCAAACGCATGCAAAAATGTTTTTGGTTTTTCTCTATACATACTTTAAAAAAACAATATTTTTGTTCTTTTTTAATTTTATTATAAACAAAATAAACTTCACAGTCTTTTTGGTTTTTCGGATTTTTCTCAACAAACTGAAAAAAAATGCATTCTTTTTGGATTCAAATTTTAAAATGTTTTTGGTTTTTCAAAATATGTTAAAAGAAAAACATTAAAGAAAAGAAATCACAAAGTTTTTGATTTTTTTTTAAATGTTTTTAGGTTTTATCTATACAAACGAAAAACACAATCTTTTTGTATTTTCTAGAATTTCACCCCCTAAAACCAAGATAAATTTTAAAAGAAAATGACATAAAATAAAGATAGTCATCCTTGTTTAAGGATATCAGCGAGGATCTTTAATCCGTTTAAACCAAGCAAAAATCTAAAACGCGTTTTGTCAAAAGCTTTGGTAAACAAATCGGCTTTCTGAAAGTCAGTATGTACTTTCTCAAGGTCAATCAACTTCTTCTCAAAGCAATCCCGTATAAAGTGATATCGAATTTTGATATGTTTTGTTTTCGAATGTTGTACAGAATTCTTTGTGATAGAAATTGCAGCAGAATTATCAATTAGAATAGGAGTAGTAAGAAACTTCAAACCGTAGTTGCGAAGATGTTGTTGTATCCACAAAACCTGGGAACAGCAACTTGAGGCTGCAACATACTCAGCTTCGGCGGTTGAAGTGGAGACCGTTGTCTGCTTCTTACACTGCCAGGAAACAAGCCGGTTTCCTAAAAATTGACATCCTGCAGTCGTTGATTTGAAGTTGATCTTGCAACCTCCATAGTCCGAGTCTGAATAAGTAGTAAGATCAAAAGTATCTTCCTTGGGGTACCACAACCCGATGTCTGGATTTCCCCTCAAATACTGAAGAATTCTCTTGGCTGCAGCTAGGTGAGTCACTCGTGGACTTGCTTGATACCTAGCATAAAGACAAACAGCAAACATAATATCAGGGCAAGAAGCCGTTAGATACATTAAAGAACCGATCATGGCACGATAGAGGGTAGGATCAACGGTATCCTCCAATTCATCCGGTGATAAATTGTGACCCACGAGGAGAGGAGTAGAAGGGATTTTTCCGGCAGAAATCTTGAATCGGCTCAAGACGTCGTTCAGATACTTAGTCTGGTGAACGAAGATTCCGTTAGCAGACTGGTGAACCTGCAGCCCTAAAAAGAAATGCATCTCTCCCATCGAACTCATCTCGAACTTTGTTTGCATGGACTTCTCGAACTCCTTACACAATGTGTCATTTGGAGACCCAAAAATAATATCATCAACATAAATCTGGACTAGGAGAAGATCATCACCAACAGTTTTATGAAATAAAGTGCAGTCAACAGTTCCTCGTTTGAAGCCAGTATCAGTCAGATGGTCGGCGAGCGTGCCATACCAAGCTCTCGGGGCTTGATGTAGACCATACAGGGCCTTGTTTAATCGGTAAACACGGTCCGGATACTCTGGATCTTCAAAACCATGAGGCTGTTGAACAAACACCTCTTCGTGTAGTTCACCATTGAGAAAAGCACTCTTAACATCCATTTGGTATACCTTGATATTCTTGTAAGCTGCATATGCCAGGAAGATTCGAATCGACTCTAAACTTGCTACTGGAGCATATACCTCTGTGTAATCAATACCCTCCTGCTGATGAAACCCTTGCACTACTAGACGTGCCTTTTTTCTGACAATCACACCTCGATCGTCTTTTTTACACTTATATACCCATTTAGTCGGAATCGCTTTCTTGACTCTAGTAGGCTTGTCTATTAAATCCCAAATACCCAAACGTGCAAATTGCTGTAATTCCTCTTGCATAGCTTCTACCAAAGAAGGATCTTCAAGTGCCTTACGAGCTGTCGTTGGCTCAACTTGAGATAGAAAGCAAGTGAATTTAGCAAGATTTACAATTCCCGATGAATGTAAGTCAGTGTAAGCACACAATATGTTATTATCA
Source organism: Bidens hawaiensis (assembly GCF_021521415.1). Lineage (NCBI taxonomy): Eukaryota > Viridiplantae > Streptophyta > Magnoliopsida > Asterales > Asteraceae > Bidens > Bidens hawaiensis. Next base: position 123,750 of record NW_027494798.1, on the reverse strand, counting down.
CTTGACGAAGCAACTTGATGACGTGTACGAACGCCCACATCAAGTTCTCCAATGATGTTTTCCTGTGGATGATAGCCATGAATCCGAAGTGTGGGATTCTCAGGAACAACAACATTATCAAATAAGTTAAATGTTCACCAAGTTCAGGAGATGAAACATTATCACTGTCAAGGTTAATAACTTGATCTTCAACTTGATCATCATCAGAAGAAGTGGAAACATTATCGATAGCCACTGGAGAAGCAACTTGAGGTTCCTCAGTTGGAGCATCAGGTTGAGCTGCAACATCATTAGAACTTGAAAATCTTGGAATTGCCAAATGATCTTCAAAGTATGCTCGAACCAGGTCTTCGTCAATGTGATCAGTTGATGGAGTAAATGAATTAAATAAACTATCGTAGTCAAACATCCAATCGGTACCTTTCCCTTGAGGTGGAGTTGTATACTTTTGACAGTCTACATGGTACCACTCCTCAACACAACCGGATGTAAAGTTAAATACCCTTTTCTTTGGAGATGCATATCCCAAGAAATACCCTTCGATAGCTTTTTCTTCAAATTTACCCGCATCCTTCTTCAACATAGTACAAGGACACCCAAAAGGTTCCAGATACTTTAAATTAGGTTTTCGATTATTCAATAACTCATAGCTCGTCTTTTTGAGTCTTTTAACGGTTAGAACCCGATTAAGAGTATAACAGGCTGTATTCACCGCCTCATTCCAGAATTTGATGGGAAGCTTAGAATCAGCGAGCATTGTACGTGCAGCTTCAATCAAGGTTCTATTCTTTCTATCGGCAACACCATTTTGTTGAGATACATAAGGTGCACTGTATTCTCGATGAATTCCTTTGTGAGTACAAAAGAAATCCAATACAGTATTTTTGAATTTTGTACCATTATCACTTCGGATTCTCCTCACTTTTTGTTTATACAGTGATTCGATCTTTGTGATAAGGTTTTGTACCAAAACCGGTGTTTGATCTTTTGAACTCATAAATAACACCCCATGAGTATCTTGAATAATCATCAGTCACCACAAGACAATACCAATCCCCAGAAATACTCGCACGATTCACAGGACCAAATAAATCCATATGAAGTCGTTCAAGAGGAGTATTAATGGAATTCAATAATTTAGAAGGATGTGTTTTTGTTGGTGCATAAATGTCAGTAGTTCATAGTCTAGTGTCTGTAATCGAGTCTGTAATGTTATTTATGTTTTTGTTTAAGCGAAGTTGTTAACAAGTTCGCCTAGGCCAACTTGTTGAACAAGCGAAGTTATGGACAACTTCGCCTGAACATATCAGGCGAAGTTGTCGTGTATTTATATACAAGCTTACGGCTTGGTTTAGTGTAGTCGTTTTGGTTAATCGAGTTCATTGTAACGTGAGGACGAGAGTCTGTATCAGTGATTCATATCACGTGATTTCAGTTATTAATATATAACGTGTTTCGGTTATTCGTGTGTGTTTGTTTGGTTTGCTTTCTACGCTCGAACGATCTACGCAGGGATTCCGCACCTGAGTAGACCGAGATATCTCGTGTGATCCGTCCAGGGAACCTACAATTGGTATCAGAGCATTCGCTCGATTGTGTGGTTCGGGATATTCACGCGGGTTTAGAAATCGTCCCGTTTCGACTATTCGCGGGACGTGTTTTCTGTGTTTTTGATCATTCTTACCTCCTACCATCGTGTTCAAGCCTTTACACCATCAAAAACCTCGTTAAAATCCGATTTACAGATCTGCAAATCTTCCGTGTTCATCAGGCGAAGTTGCCGTCACTGTGCGTAGGGTTTCGGCGAAGATATAAGGTTAAGCGAAGTTATCCACAACTTCGCCTACCTTCTCAAGTTCGCCTTACTCAAGCGAAGTTCTCTACAACTTCGCCTACCTCTTAAGTTCGCTTAACTCAAGCGAAGTTAAGAATCAGCGAAGTTAATTAGCAGTGTTATCAGCGAAGTTCTTTAGCGAAGTTCTCTACAACTTCGCCCACTTCAAGCGAAGTTATCCGTAACTTCGCCTACAGTACTTTTATATATAAAAAAAAAAATTTCTTAATTTTTCAGGTTTCTTACTTTTCGGGAAAGATGTCGTCGATCAACATCTCTGAGTTAGTGAAGATGGAAGTTGAAGCAGGGTCAGCTACCAAGGCCCCAAGATTGCTGAAGGGAACCGATTTCGTTGCATGGAAGGATCGGTTCATACAATACGTCAAATACCAGGATGCGAAGATGTGGGTATGCATCCAGGATGGTTATATTCCACCAGTTATGGAGTATGAAGGACGTGATCAAATTAAAAAGTATAGTAAAATGGAAGAAGAAGAGAAAAAGATGTATGAGGCCGAGAGCAAGGCTCATGCTGCTATTACTATGGCTCTTCCACAATAGATCCTTCATACGTTTAGAAAGTACACATCAGCAAGAGAGCTGTGGGAAGCTCTTGAGAACAGATTTGAAGGGAATGTAGGAATCCGGGCTTCAAAGATAAAATTGCTCAAAACCCAGTTCTCAGTCTTCAAGTATTTGAAGAATGAATCCTTAGATGATATTATCACACGATATTACCATCTGATGACTGAATTGAGCAACTATTCAATTTCCTACCGAGAAGAAGAAATAGTTGAGAAGCTTCTAGATGCTCTCCCACCAAAATGGGAGATGTACACTGTGCTAATGAGGGAAGACAAGGACTTCCCCACATATGATCTAGAAACGACAGTCAACAAGCTCAGAACCTTTGAGCTTAACATGGTCAGAAAAGAGACACCTATGGATCAGGTTCAAGATCCAGGTATGTATGGAGCTAAAGTCAACACTAGCTCAGGATCGAAGACTGAATCTGCTGCCTATTACACAAAGGGAGAGTCGGGCCCCAACTCATCACATGAGGGGCATGTGTCAGTTAACACAAATGGGGATGTTTGCTATGTAGCAGCTGGATCGAGTGGTTCTCAACCCCAGGTAAGCAAGAGTAGTTGCTCTCTAAGTATTCCCAGCAACAACTACTCCAAGATGCCTATGAGTGTCAAGTCTGCTGAAGAGCAGTTTGGTCTCTATGCTTCTTTTATTGCTTCCTATGAGAACTACATTCAAGGGAAGGTTGTTGATCCAGCTATGTTGGATGAAGATTACGATCAGATTGATGCTGACGATATGGAAGAAATGGATTTACAATGGCAAATGGCCATGATCGTGAGAAGAGTAAAAAGGTTTATGAGAAAGACGGGAATGAAGTTTGTCGGTGGAAAGCTGGGGTTTGACAAGGCAAAGGTGAGATGCTACAATTATCAACAAAACGGTCACTTTGCAAAGGAATGCAGGAATGAGCGTGTAGAACGAAGTCAGGGCAGGTCTACACAGCAAAGCGGAGGTTCTAAAGAATATAGTGCGATGATGTCCAGAGAAGATGGTGAATACAACTGGAACCTGCTGTCTAAAGAAACTTTTGAGCAGGCAAATTTGGCAAAGGTAGAAACTGAAGAAAGTGAGAAGGTTACTGGAGAGGAAAATGCTCTTATGGCAGACGTTAATGACCAGCCCTCCGAGGTATGTTCTAAACTTACATGCTCTAAATGTGAAAACTTGTCTGAGCAATTAGCAACTATAACCGATCAGTATGTTAGGTTGGATGCTGAATTTAAAACTTTAAAAGAAGATCATCACTTTATTAAATCAAGAGAAAATAATTATAAAATTAAAATAAAAGCTTGTGAAAAAGATGTTAAAAGTTTAAAAACAAAACTTGCTGAAAAAATTGAAGTGATTGATTTAAGTTATGAAGTTTTGGAAGAAAAGACCAAACTAATTGCTGAGAGAGAAAAACAGATTGCTGACCACCAGGTGAAAGTGGTGGAACTGAATCGAAAACTGGAGCAGTTCAGAAATTCCTTTGCTATTCTTGATCACCTTGTTAGTGATCAAGGTTCCTCTGTCAAGAGGGGAGGAATCGGTTATCATGAGGTTCCACCACCATACAATCACAATTACACTTTTAACCCTAGTGTTCAGAAATCTGTTGACTTTGAGGTTGCTCAGACAATGCCAATTAAAGTAACTGTTAAAGAACCAAATGTTAGTAGAGGCGAAACAAGTTCGCCTGTTTCAAGTGTTGAAATTTCTGATCAAAGTCCAGTCTCGTCAGATTCGGATAAGTCATCCGAGTCTGGTAAGGCAAAAGAGGAGGTTGTGTTACCCAAGAGTGGAGAAAAAGGTAAAACAAATAAAAGGAGTACTCCACTAAACCCGTACGTCCCACCATATGTTAGACGAACGGGCGGTAATATAGCCTCGACATCTAAAACACCTGTTGATAAAAAGGTTGAACATAGGTGTTGTTTTAGGTGTAATCAAATGGGGCACCTAGTTGCAGATTGCCCTCTGAAACAGCGATTCAGAGGTGTAAGGCCTACTAAAGCTGAGAATAAACCTAATAGTAATTATAATGCTGCTAAAAATGAAAACCACTTAAAACTCAAAAATGTGACTAATTCAGGTTTTCATAGAAACAAATCTCAGTTTTACACTGCTAATAACCAAACCACAAGTTATAATTCTTTCAATTCACAAAGGTTTGGTAGGCCTCACAATCAATCTTCAAGGAGGTTTCCTAATAGGACTTACAGGAATTTTCGAGATACTAACTTTGGAAAGCCAAAGTTTGGGATGTATAGATCCAAGACCAATTGGTCTTGGGTCCCTAAATTCTAATCTTTTGCTTTATTGTGCAGGAACAGTTGAACAGGGCTGCCAACAATCTTTGGGTTGTAGATAGCGGCTGTTCCCGGCACATGACGGGTAACAAATACTTGTTACACGATTTGAAACCTGTTCAAGGAGGGAGAGTGAGCTTTGCCGGTGAAAGTGGTGGCAAAATTACTGGAATGGGAACGGTGTCAAACGGAAAGATGACTTTGGAGAAGGTTAACTTTGTAGAAGAATTGAAGCACAATCTGCTGAGTGTGTCGCAGATCTGTGATAAGGAGTACACCGTTCATTTTACAAAGAATGAGGCGATTGTGTTGAAACCTGGTTTTCAGATACCAGAGGAGTGGATTGTGATGAAGGCTCCACGTGAAAGAAATACATATATTATGGATATGAGATCAACTGAAATGGCCACGGCAGAATCATGCCTTATGACAAAAGCGAGTGAATCAGAGTCCGAATTGTGGCATAGGAGACTGGGGCACATTCATCTTCGGAAGATGAACCACATTGTCAGGAATGGACTTGTGCTGGGCGTTCCCTTGAAGAATTTCAATTTTGAAGATAAATGTATAGCGTGCAAGAAGGGAAAGCAGCACAAGAAATCCCATCTCACCAAGAAAGTCAATTCAATTGCCAGTACTCTTGAGTTGCTTCACATGGATCTCTTCGGTCCCGTGAATGCAAAAAGTCTAGGAGGAACTTCTTATTGCTTGGTGATCACTGATGACTACTCACGATATTCGTGGGTGTATTTCCTGAAATCAAAAGACGAAACGACTCAGATGGTGAAGAATTTGATTACTAAAGTTGAGAACGTTATGGATAAAAGGGTTAAGTTCATCAGGAGTGACAATGGAACGGAGTTCAAGAATTTTGAGATAGAGATCTTCTGCCTTCAGAGAGGGATTGAACACCAATACAGCGCTCCGTATACACCGCAACAGAATGGAGTGGCTGAAAGGAAGAATAGAACATTAATTGAAGGAGCCAGAACTATGCTGGCTGATTCGAAGCTTCCTGTGGTGTTTTGGGCTGAAGCTGTTGCTACAGCCTGTTATGTTCTGAATAGAGTCTTAACTGTTAAAAGACTTGGTAAAACGTGTTATGAGCTTATGCATGGGAGAAAGCCCAACTTGAGTGGTCTTGAACCATTCGGGTCCCCTTGTTCGATTTTGAAGACAAATTCTAAATTTGGTGAAGTAGCCGATGAAGGAATCTTAGTCGGTTATGTTGTTGGGACTCCCAACAGACGTGTCTTCAATACATCGACCAGCAAGGTTGAGGTGGTGTGTAACACCGATATCACAAGTTACCAACCGCCAAAACCAAGCAACGGACCTGCGGAGTTTTTCGACTATGTTAAACTTTTTAAGTCTTTTAACATACCGTATTTGGATATTGCTGAAGAAGAAGAGAGAGTTGCTACGAAGATGATCCTTGATGAGGAAGAAAACCTATTACAAAGACAGCTGATCGATAAATGTCAACCCTCCTCATCAAATGCTATCGATACCCCTGCTGCCTCGACTGAAGAAGAATTTTTCAATCCATTTCACTCTCAGCATGAAACAACCATTGACGAGCTCTCTTCTAACTTGGAAGACAATTTGCATGTCGGTTCTGTTCCGACCACGAGAATTCATAAAGATCACCCTTTGGAGAATGTGATTGGTGATGTGTCTTCCGGTGTACAAACAAGACGTAGCTTGAATGAGCACACCTGTGTTTACACAAGCATCAAGGAGACAGGGATAATCAACGAATGCTTGTACACCTGCTTTATCAGCCAGATTGAACCGAAGAATTATCAAATGGCTCTCAAGGACAGCTCGTGGGTCGAAGCTATGCAAGAAGAGTTGGCTCAATTCAAGAAAATGGAAGTTTGGACTTTGGTTGAAAAACCGAAGCATGTGCATGCGATAGGCACAAAATGGGTGTTTAAGTGCAAGAGAGATGAGAAAGGGATTATCATAAGAAACAAGGCGAGGCTAGTCGTTAAAGGTTTTAATCAACAAGAGGGGATTGATTATAATGAAGTGTTCGCTCCTGTCGCAAGGTTGGAAGCCATTAGATTGTTTTTGGCATTCGCTGCTTATAAGAAGATGAAGGTATTTCAGTTGGATGTGAAGAGTGCGTTTCTGAATGGGAAAGTTGATGAGGTAGTGTATGTTGAGCAACCTCCGGGTTTTCCTGACCCAGACTTTCCTGATCACGTGTACAAGTTAAGCAAGGCATTGTATGGACTACATCAGGCACCTCGTGCCTGGTACTCAACTTTATCAGATTACTTGCTTGAAAATGGGTTTGAAAGAGGGAAGATTGATAGCACGTTGTTCGTTAAGAGAGAAGGAAGCGACTTACTGCTGGTGCAAGTCTACGTGGATGACATTATCTTTGCTGCATCTAAAGTCTCCATGTGTCAAGATTTTGAGGCCGTCATGAAAAAGAGGTTTGAAATGAGTGCTATGGGTGAACTAACTTTCTTTTAGGATTACAGGTTGATCAGAAGAAGGATGGGATGTTCATTCATCAGACCAAGTATGTCCATGATGTGCTCAAACGCTTCAAGATGGAGGACAGCACTCCATTCGACACTCCAATCTGCGTCAATCACAAATTGGGTGCAGAGTCAGACGGTGATGCAGATGTGGACCCAACTCAGTATCGGGCTATTATAGGTTCTTTAATGTACTTAACTGCTTCTAGGCCTGATATAATGTTTGCTGTTTGTCTTTGTGCTCGTTTTCAGGCAAACCCAAAGGAATCTCACATGAAGGGTGTGAAGAGGATCTTGCGGTATCTCAAGGGCAAACCGAAGCTGGGGTTGTGGTACCCGAGAGGAGGAGACTAGGAGCTAGTCGCTTACACAGATTCTGATTATGGAGGGTGCAATCAGAGTCGGAAGTCAACAACTGGAGGATGTCAGTTTCTTGGTGGCAGATTGGTGTCGTGGCAATGCAAGAAGCAGACTTCAGTCGCAATTTCAACCTGTGAAGCAGAATACATGGCAGCATCCAACTGCTGCTCCCAGGTTCTTTAGATTCAACAACAGTTGCGTTGATAACACAGCTGCTATCTCAGTAACTAACAATCCCGTGAAGCACAGTAAAACTAAACATATTGACATACGTCATCATTTTATACGGGATTGTGCTGAGAAGAAACTGATTGTGCTTGAAAAGGTGGATACGCTTGATAATTTCGCTGATTTATATACTAAAGCGTTTGACAAAACGAGATTTCAAAACCTTATTGAGTTGAATGGGATGATCAATCCCGAGTAACCATGCTTTTCAAGTTATATTATTTAAAAGAAAAAAAAAAAAAAACACGTCACTATCGCTTAAAAATTTGTCGGTTGCCTCAGTTTGAAGGACTTGTCTTCGGATATGTTTTGGTCCTCATTTTCTACTTGTAGAATCTGAGGATAGCCATTAACAAAAGGACTGAAAGTGACCGGGGCGGTTTATGATGAGTTTTCATTCTTTCGCTTAAAATTAGTCGATCATAATTAGTTAGAAGGACACATACTTGTATGTGGTCGGTCCAGCTGATCCATTGGATCTTCGGGATAGCCGTTTACCTGAAGACTTTGTTTTGGTCGGGGCGATTAATGTTAAAATTTTTAAAAGGGAAATGAAATTATTTTTCAAGTCTACTACTTCGTAAGAAGTTCGTTAGCTATGTTTAACAGAAAATTGATCCAACCTTGGAAAATGATAGATATACTGATTCTGTGTGCTTAACTAGTGAAGTTATTAGGCTTAAAAGGCTTTAGGACAGTCATTGTATGTCATGGTAACTTTTTATGGTGCGTAAAAGTAGATGTGATACAAACTAAATCTACTTGATTTTACGTGGAAACTCCTTACGAGTTTTGCATGTCTTCATATATATCTTTCCGAATGATAGGCAGAAAAGCGATTACCCAGTCATACACGAGCCCGTAAGTGTTGTGATTCCCGTGAAGATAGCGTTTCAAGAAACTGCAGTGATCCAGATTCGGGACTTGCAGTTGTTTACTACTCTGAAGTCTATATGAGTGTTTGATTAAAAAAAAAAAAAAACTTATGAGTTATTGGAACATTCTAGAGTTCAAATATCAAGACTTCTTAATCTGGAGTAAGAAAGAGAACGGGAAGCAGATGAAGAATAATTACAAACGTAATCAGACACTAAGGGTCGAAGTCAATTTGGGGTGACTTGGGGAAAGTCAAATACGCTTTGAGAATAGATAGGAGGCATCATAATCTCTGAATTGTTGCCCACTTAAATTTTGAGGCTTAATTGAACCTAACTCGTATCACAGAAACGATGAAAACCATCTTAAGTATATTACCTGCTTACACCCTGTTTCTTTATGTCATAATACAACTAAACACAGATCTATGTGACAGTCACGTAGTTAGTATGATTCCTGTTCGGATCTTTTCTAAAACGTAGTGGTCCCTATCGAGACTGAAATTTGATCCCTTGTACTTTAATTTTTAAAAAAGTTTTTTCGTACTTAGGTAGTTTATGATTTTATAACTGGTTACTTGGACTTGATCGTGTTATTTAATTCTTAAAGGGAAGTTTTAAAAGTTAATTGCAAAATGTTCAAATTATAAGGGTTGATTTTGTAAATATAGGCGATGTTGTTAAACAGGCGAACTTGTGAATAACTTCGCCTAGGCGAAGTTAACCGTAACTTCGCCTGTATAACTTCGCCCCTATATAAGGATTTTCAAAGGTCATCAGTTCATTATTTGAAATATCAGCGAACTTATCCTCGATTATCACAGCGAACTTAATCCGTTTTTCATCCGATTATCTTTTTTCCGATTTCAATCTATATTCAAGGTGTGTTTGGGTTCTATATCTTATACTCGATGTTCGATGTTGTTAATCCTAGGTTGTTTCGACACCCGGTTAACGACCTCGGACGTTCGAAACCTATACCCGATTTCAAAACTTGTTTTACGTGTTCATGAGCAAACTGATCGTCCGGATTACTTTACTATCATGTGTTTTAGTCTCCTTAATCGTCTAAATTGGCCGAAACACCAGATTTTCGATGTTTGAATCGATCTCACTGTCGCCGATTAAGATTCAGGCGAACTTAAGGTTTAGGCGAAGTTATCCGTAACTTCGCCTGAGTCTAAACTTCACCTGAGGCGATGTTGTGGTGAGGCGAAGTTAACATTAACTTCGCCTGGACCTTTTAATTTTTTTATTATTAGACGAACTTAAAGATGAAGCGAAGTTGTTCCCAACTTCGCCCCAACTTTAACTTCGCCTATACAGCAGTTATCACAACTTCGCTCATGGTAATAAGCGAACTTGTGTTAAACCTTAACCTGTATCTAACTTGGTTCGTTTGTTGCAGATATGGCTGCAGTAGCAGGTGCTGGAGGTGCTGGAGGCGATGACGGAGATAACCAGAGGCAATTTTTTCCGGGTCACAATATGTACATTACCTTAGACCCGGAAGCGAGCGGAGTTGAAGACTACCGCGAGATAATCACATTTCTCATTCGCTCGAGGATATTCCACGCTATCACGACGACACTGCCGATATCCTTACCCAATATCGAGGACTTCTGGCAGACTGTGGAGTACGATTGCCGCGTTGAGCCCCCGGTTATGCGAGCAACCGTCAACAATCAGGAGGTTCAGTTCTCATCTGAACAGATACGGGTGGCTTTACGATTCAGTGAAGAGACTAGGGATGACCCTACAGAGTTTGTGGCTCCGTTCCGTGATGGAGCGTTTCTCCGAATGGGCTACTCTGGTCCATTAGGTGATACCCAGAGGAGGAAGGGTTTCCTTCTAGATCAGTGGCGCTTCCTCATGCACGTCATGATTGTGTGTATGTCTGGGAGGAAGGCGGGTACTGACGGAATGGGTGCGACCATGCAGTCAGCAATGACTGCTCTGACTTATAACAAACGTTATAGCTTTAGTCAGATGGTCTTTTATGAGATCGACAGACAAAGGAGAGCGATGGCTCGTGAGCGTTTCATAATGTATCCAAGATTCATCCAGATGATCTTGAACCATGTGGCTCCAAATTTGCCTCAACGACGCCCAATACGATACGTGGAGAGTGTGAGCAAACGTATCTTTGCTCAATGCCGTACTTCGAGTGCGAGGAGCAAGCCTGAACTTTGTCCAAGGCATACTCCACTCTTTGGGTTCTTAATAAACCCGGGGTATGTGCCAGCTCGGGGGGATGAGTTCAGAGACCCTCAACCACAACAGGCAGGAGCAACTCGAGATGTACCTACTGTGCCTGTGGTGTCGGCTGAGGAGGATGTTGACCTTGATGCTGCATTTGGCGGCCAAGGATTCTTCGACATGGACCGTTTTGATCCACAAGAAGAGGTGCAGGTTTCTGCTGCACAGGTTCGGGAAGTGATTGTTACTAGAGCAGCTACGACGGTGGCTGACTCAGATCTTGACGATGTTATGGATGAGGCGAGAAGGATGTTGGTGACACGAGAGAGAACGTTAGGGAAGAGAAAGAGGACGGTGGATGATAGTGAGTCAGAAGAAGAAGAAGAAGATATCCACAAGTTGATTAGACGTTCAAGACGGGAAAGGACAGGTGCAGGTATGGGAGCTGGAGAGACTTCAAGAGTTGTACGTTTCGCTCCATCCGCACTGTCAGGTATGTCGATTGTTCCTACTTCTATACAGGTTACAAGCGCCGCGGATGTTCCCGTGGTGGCTACATCAGCTGTCGGCATCCCATCCATCACACTACAGACGACGACTCCGGAGATTGTGTCGTTACCACCTCCAACGCTTACTCCTTCAGAGGTGGTGGCACAATTTGTAGAGTCTACCGTCGTTGCAACTGCAGGGTTGTCGGTCACGATACCACCTGCGGTTACGTCCATAACTGCTTCTGATGTCCCGGTTACATTCGAGATCCCTGCTGAGTATACTCAAGACACATATAACATGAGGTTTGATTTCGATGCAACCCTCTCAGACTCGGAGAGAATAGCTGCACTTGAACGGGTCGTGGCAGAGCAATCGAGGATAAACTTTATCCAGACCCAGGCTATTCAGCGCCTTGTAGCAGAGAATCAACTACAGTCGTCCCTCCTGGTTGAACATGGGAGAATTATAGATGCTATGAAGGAGTTCTTGGCATCTCAGGGGGAGACAGGCTGTAGAGGCGACGAGTTAAGGACAAAGAAGAGAAATGATAGAGACGATGATCCCAATGCACCGAAAGGTGCAGGTGGTGAGTTGCCAAGAACTACTCAAGCTCTTGGGACTTCCACAGCTCAGGGGGAGTCTGCAGGTGCAGTTGGTGGTGATGAGGTGGTGATGGTTGATGATGATGATGATGTGATCGATGCGTTGAAATAATTGGATGATGATATGCTAGAGGATGATGTGATGTTTGATGATGATGTGCTGCCTATTGAGGAGATTGAGAAGATTGGAGCACAGATTGTGATTGAAGATGAGATTGAAGAAGGTGAAATAATTGAAGAAAATGTTGAACACGAGATCCCAGATGTTGAGAAAGCCGATATGGGTACTGAGATGGAAAATGATGAGACTGAGTGGGAGGAGCAGCCTAGGTGGAAGGAAGGCTGTGCTCATTGGTTTATTAAAACTAAGAAGCCTGCTGTTCCAACCATGTTCAAGAAGAGTTATAATATCAAAGGCTATGCTGAGTCGAAGAAAGGAATTATTTGTTGGCTATATGATGAACAGATAAAGTTGTTTGTGGTGAAACGTTTTGATGGGATTCAGTATTTTAAGAGAACGTTGAGATCTCTCAATACATTTCCTGAATGTGAGGTGAAGGATTTGGCTAGATTGGGGCTGATCAATAGAAGCGACGACAACATGGCAAGGGTTATTGGGAAGATCGTGTGGAAAGAAAGCATAAAAGAGAAGAAGTTTGAGTTATTAAAGCCACAGAAGGGAAAGCTAGTGGAAGATAAAGAAAGGGGAATGAGAGCAGATGGCAAGCCATGGATGGTAATGAAGTACAAACCGATTCGATGCATTAAGGAGGTTCCAATGAAGATTATGCCTCAAGATGTGTTGAAGAATCTTAAATGGTGGTATGTTGATTGCCAGACTGCTGAAGCCGTGATGGAAGACGAAGACGAACAAGAAGTGCTGAGGGTGTATGATCCGATGCATCTTGTTAACTTATCGAAAGCTGATCTGCAAGTGTTGAATGAAAAGAAGATATTCTATATTCCTGCTTGGAAAGACGAAGCGAGGAAGTATCAGCGAGTAGTCACGGTATGTGTTAGAGAAGGAGTGCATGCGTGAAGATTACAAGACAAGTGCTTAAAGATCAAGATATGAAGCTACTGCCAAGGGGGAGTCTGTTGGTGCATAAATGTCAGTAGTTCATAGTCTAGTGTCTGTAATCGAGTCTGTAATGTTATTTATGTTTTTGTTTAAGCGAAGTTGTTAACAAGTTCGCCTAGGCGAACTTGTTGAACAAGCGAAGTTATGGACAACTTCGCCTGAACATATCAGGCGAAGTTGTCGTGTATTTATATACAAGCTTACGGCTTGGTTTAGTGTAGTCGTTTTGGTTAATCGAGTTCATTGTAACGTGAGGACGAGAGTCTGTATCAGTGATTCATATAACGTGATTTCAGTTATTAATATATAACGTGTTTCGGTTATTCGTGTGTGTTTGTTTGGTTTGCTTTCTATGCTCGTAACGATCTACGCAGGGATTCCGCACCTGAGTAGACCGAGATATCTCGTGTGATCCGTCCAGGGAACCTACAGTTTTGTTTTTCTGCTTTCCCTTTTTACATGCAACGCAGTGATCGGATAATTTAAAATTCTTCAATGAGACACCTTCCACTAAATCATTAGCCATCAAATAATTCATCTTTCTAACATGTATATGACCCATTCTACGATGTCATAGAATCGAGTCTTTCTCGGTTGCCTTCGAGACAAAACATGTTTCGATTGATGTGGATATCTTAGAGCTCATGTTAAAGACATAAATATCATTCGATCGTGGTGAGTGCATGACAACCATGTCCTCGGGAATAACATAACCCGGTTTCAAGATAAGACATTCTTTGTAAGTAAATATCGTTGTGTACTTTTTATCACAAATTTGCGATACACTTAATAAGTTATGATCCACTTTATCACAATAATTTACTTTCTCAAACGTGATGTGACCATTTGAAACTTCACCCTCTTGTGTGATCATGCCCCCAGAATTCCCAGCAAATGCCACATAACCCCCTTGAATATTCCTCACGTTGGTTAATAGGTCGAGATTCCCAGTGATATGACGAGAACATCCACTATCCATTATCCAGTTTTCACCAGACACAGTCCTGGATGTACCCTACACACAAAATAAAGATGATTAGTTCAAAAAGGCAGCCCAGGCCTCAGTCTTGGGCACCTTTTGGTTTTCTCTTTGATCATGAAATTTAACAGGGTTCAAATGTTGTTCAGCCACTTGTGAATAAGTTACTGGCTTCCTAGACTTTCGTCTTAAGTAAGCTGCTTGAACAATGTTTGAATTTGTGTTCCTACAAATTGGCTCATGCGTGACAAACTTTGGTTTAACCTGACCATGTGTCTCATTAACATGAATAACCTTCCGTGGATTCACATTAGAGAAAATAATATGAGTATCATCAGCATATGACACAGCTCGTTTCAGAATCTCTTTAACCAAAGGAACCGGCTTAGAGTGGTCCTTGATAAAAGGATGAAGATTCTGATAGCTCTTCTGATTACAATCCCTCACAACATGACCAAGTTGACCGCAAAGAAAACAGCTTCGCATGTCTACACGATGTTGTTGTGAGATAATTGGAATGAATGACGCAGAAGTTTGATGATGACTCACATTCTTGGTCATGCTCTTAGAAAACTCATCAGATAATTCAGATTTCTTTTTCAAGTAAAAATCCAAATTAGAACAATTTAAAAAACTTTTCAATGTGTTTGTCCCAGTTGACTTCACAAAGTTGATTTTCTTAGCTTGTTTTAAAAAATGCTTTGCCTTAGTCAATGGGTCAGATGAAACTGATGTTTTTGCTTGAGCATATTGACGTTCAAGATCTTGAAACTGTGACGTTTCATTGATAAAGACACTCTCAATAAGTTCAGGTTTATTGATGCTTATTGGTATATCTTTTTCTGTGAACATCGTGTCCATCCCTTTTAATTTAAAAACTCTAACAGGTGAAGGCTTAGAACTAGGAGGATTAACAAACCGCATTAAGTCCTCATCAGAAATCTTTGGTTTATCTGACTCCTTTGCTTTTACCGGATTAGTTTTTACCGGTTCTTCCTTTTTCATGTGAGACTTGAATGAACCATACACAGCTTCCTCAAATTCTTGAGGTTCGCAAAGAATATGATTTTAACTTGGGATGTTCTTATTCTTGTGTATAATCTCAGGTTAAAACACGTTCTCGATAATCACTTTGTCATTATTCTCAACAAAGACCTTTTTACTTTGAACATGAGGTTTTTGAGGAGCAACCTGGGTCTTAATAGTTTCTGTTTTAACTGATTTTTCTGGGTTAACTGATTTTTCTGGTTTAACTGGTTTAGGTTTTTCAGAAATCATAGTTTCTTTCTCAATCAAATCCTCTTCTTTTCTAGCAAAAGGATTAATTTTGTAATCATTGTGAAATGGAGGTGGAATTTCAACAAAACCAATACCTTTCTTAAAATCCTTTTGTTTACCAGATACTTCAATAATTTCATTTAACAGAAAAGAAGAATGTCTAAACTTTCCCAGTTTGTTCTTCAACTCAAGAACCTCATTCTCAAGCTCAGTTATCTTTGAACGATGTTTCAGAATTTCTTGAAACTTTTGGTCATTAATTGTCATTTTCACAGATAACTCAGCTTTGAGATCATGGTTACTTGTCGACAATGCTTCAATCTTTTCTCGAGATCTCATTTGAGATTCAAGAGATTGTCGATAAGTATCCTTTAGAGAAGCAATTTCTCTTACCAGATTATCATTTTGACTTTTCAAAGCTTCTAACTTAGGTTTGTTAGATTCATAATCAACACATGATACTTTAACAGATGAAGTAGCAGAGATAGAATGACTAACCTCATTGATTTTAGCCATGCAAGCAAATACAGTTGGAGGCTTGTCGCAGGAGTCGTCAGAATCAGATCCAGAATCATTATCAGAAGACATCTCACTCCCACTTGTATCTTGACAAAATTTATGTAATCCAAACATAGCCAGATTTGCTTGAGCATCATTACATAGTAACCGTTGTGACCAGTCATTACCATCTGCTAACATTGCCTGTGTTGTAGAAGAAGAAGGTTTCTTTTCAGCATCACTACCTCGAGGTGTAAAATAATTTTGACCACGAGAACCAGTGTATTCTTTCTTTGGTTTGTCACATTCCTTTGCGAAATGTCCAAATTCTTGACAATTATAGAATTTTACTTTCAACTTGTCAAAACCCAACTTCTTGTTTAAAGCCGGAAGATCTTTTCCAGTTCTCTGCATGAATCTTTTAACTTTACGGACGATCATAGCCATGTTCCATTTCAAATCCATGATTTCCAAATCATCAGGATCTATCTGATCATAGTCCTCATCAGTTAAGTCACTTGTGGCAATTTTGCTACTTACCAAGTTTTCATATGAAGACATGAAAGCTGTCAGAAAGGCAAAGTTTTGTTCAGCTTCCTTAATATTAACACTAGGTGGTGAAGCAAATGGATTCGTAGTAGTTGAACTTCCAGAACCACCAGATTTACCAGCATAATAGAAACAAACTTTTGGATCATTGAACATAGTTGATTCTTTTTCACTTCCCACTTGAGTAAGAAAAGCATTGATTGGAGAGATCGTTGAACTAAGAGGCATACTTCCACCATAAAAAGCTGGATCTTGATTTTCCTTGGAAGATTTTTGACACATAAGATCATATTCTCTAGCTTCGATCTTTTGTAAAAATTCAAGTGCAGTCAAGTCTTCGTTCAACAAGTAGTCATTCTCTTTCAAGACCATGAGAAATGTTGAATAAGAACTTGGAAGCACACTCTTAATAGTGTCAATTTTATCTGTTTCAGAAACTTCCAATTTCATCTTGTCCCATTTCAGCAATTAAGTGAATAAACCTTGTAATCATCTCTTCAACTGTTTCTCCCTTCAATAGATTAAAGTTTCGAAACTGAAACTTGAGCATCACTTTCTTACTCTCAGCTGTGTTCCCCATACTTCTCATACGGATATGTTGGAATAGAGAAGCACATCTCTTAATATTACCTACTTGATGAAAGATATTTTCTGGCAATGCCATAGTGAGAGTAGAATAAGCTTTTGTTTTGATTTCCAAAGCTTTCTTCTCGTCTTGTGAATATTGAGAAACAGCTTTAGGAACAAAACCAATGGTATCATCACCTATCAACGGTTCCTTATAAACTTCATCGAGACAATTTGAGCAATCAGGGTGAACTGACCCCAAATGTGCACGAAACAGAGGTTCCCACTTGGCAAAGTCACTAAACTTCATCAATCTTGGACATTTAGAATGTGAACGTATCTCGGTATCAAGTTGCAATATTTGTTGCATCAACATGTTTTGAGAAGCCAATGCATACATACCAGCCATTTTTGACAAGTTACAAAAGTTCAAAAGATTTAACGAATCAAACAGTGAATAAGATTAACGAACTGTAAACAGTTGTAGCGAAATGTGAACAGTATATTAGCGAATCAAATCTTAACGAAGCTAAGATTGATCAGATGGAGAATTAAATGACGAATTAGATTGATATGTTAACGAATCAATCCAACGAATCAAGTGATCAACGAATCAGATAGTCAACACAAGTCAAACTTACGAATTTACTTAACGAATGGATTAGCGAATTGCCAGGTGTAACTTAACGTATCAGAATGAGAATAACAACGAATCACTAAGGAAATCTTAGCGAAATAGGTCACGAACCAGCTACAGTGAGTAACGAATCGCACTTGGAGCGAATCAGTTTGTTACAACGGTTTGTAACAAACTTTGATACCTTATGCTACGTGGCAAAGTTTGTTATGACACAAATCCCAAAGAGAACACGTGTCTCACGAATCAGATAATCCAATTAACGAATTAGATAACACGAATCAGCTATTATAGCGAACTGGTTAGCGAATCACGTGAAATAAGTAACGAATTGAGAAATTTAATGAACGAATCAAAATGAACTTGATAGCTAATCAACATAGCGAATCATATTCATCTTTGAATCTTCAAATCTTCAACAAGAATTTCCAGAAATCTGGAAATGATGAACACCAAACCCAGAACACCAGAAATTTTAGATCCGTAATACTATCTCGATTCTAGGCCAAATCACACAAATAGACTATCAAATTACTCGGAATTCGATCACGAATCCAATACACCAAACCTCTTAACCGATTATTACCAATATCAGTCCAATTTCACCAAAAACTCAAACCCTGTTTCGGCCATAATCCAAAACAACATCAAATCACCTCAAAACCAAATTAAACCTCAATTCTGATTTATCGAACCTTTCCAATATCTTAACCAACTCAAATCCAATACAAACTAACCATAACTCAATCCAGTAACCTCTAAATTAATCTAAATTCACTAAACAGAACATTAACAAACCGATATTCCAAATAAACACCAAATCAAGTGTAATTGAGCAACCAACAGCTCTGATACCACTTGTTGGAACTCGGGAATCAATCTATAATAATAACATATCTCAGATCTGTGTTAATACGATTAATACCTTAATCAATAGATCTAGCTCATAATTAACTTTGATTCAGTGTTATATGTGTGTATATATATATAATCTATATGTTTATAATAGTAGTTGGTATAATATTAGGTTGAAGATCGAGAGAACGATTTAAAAGCAATTCGATAATTAACTCTCAAAAACTTAACTTAAGAGTGAACAGGGTTCACTATATATAGAAGACAGGTCTGGTTCGCTAACATCCCCTAGCGAACCAGAACCTACTTCGTTACAAATATTAAATAAGCGAAACACCTCCTGATTCGTTAACATCCCCTAACAAATCAGGAGGGAATAAGGTTAAATCTTAGTTCGCTAACATCCCCTAGCGAACTAGACTGTATACATAACGAACTAGATGATAATTAAACAAATTATTACATTAAATATTAAACAAAAATGTTAACGATAATTACAAAGACTCAAGACGCAAAACCGTGTACTAACAACCCCCTAAAGGTATAATCCACCTAATACATTCATGAAGAAGTTATTTATCCATCTCGGATCTTCAAGCAGTATAGGTTCAGAAGAACTATCAGGGACTATGATCAAATGACAAAGCTTATTATTTCCCTTTAAAGCACCTTTTAAAAAAAATATGAAAATAATACTCTTTGAACACATTTCAACAATGAGGAAACCCGATCGAATTTGTCTTTCTTTAGTTTGGTCAACACGAAAAAGAAACGACATACTTGGCTTGAATAGGCTCCATAAAATATCTTGCAAACATGTGGCTCGGTTCACAAATTCTTGTAATAACCAAAATGATCAAGAGAATTACCTTAGAAAAAAATAATATAAAAATTGCCAAACTAATAAAGTAGCAACTTCCCGTCTTCACTCCTTCATGATTTGTAATCTGGGCCAAAAAAGAAATATACCCAACAGCACATACACACACCAGCCCATGTAACCAAATCAGCCCAAGCCCAACTCCTTCATTTAACATATTAGGGCACACCAAAAGGAAAAGTAGCAGCAGCTGCAGCCGTCACTTCGGTGACATCGTCAGAAAGCCGATTCTGGTCATCAGAAGGAAAGATACGCCACCGTAACCCAGAAAACGCCTCCATATCCCTCCATCAATACCACTCACCACAGCCATCATAGCCACTTGTCACCGTCGCCGGCCAGTTCCAACAACCGCCATAAAAATGATATTTTGGTGACCGCCAGAAAAACACAGCCATGTTCCATCTTCTTTCTACATCACGTCCACCTAGACTCATCTACCACCAACATTACGAAGCATTACCGCCGGAAAAGAAAGAGAAAAAAACCGCCGAAAAAGCTTGACGCCGGAAAAACAGTTTCGGTGACCACATATGTCGTCCTTTCTTCTTTCTTTCTTCCTTTCTTACACTGTTCATCGCTACCACGCACTGGCCAGATAAACGGATGCCGGAAAAAACGATTCGATTTAAATCGAATCGAGTTTGATTCAATTCAAATCGACTTGAACTTTTTTTTCGATAAATTGAAACCCGGAAGAAGGAAGATTTATCCAACATTTGGTTAGATTGTTCTACTTTGATCATGTGTTTGTTATCTTCATCTCTTTTGATGTTCATAACCATGCTCATTATGAGCTAAACTCCATTTATCATCTAATTTCTATGAAGAAGCTTTGTTTTACTTGATGATTATATTAAATATGTGATTTAGTTTAGTAAAGTACATGGTTATCATGCAATTATTCCTTGATAAAAAATGTTTTATCACTTTAACTCAACAAATCAAGGTTAATGATTAACAATCATGCATGATTCATTAATGTTCTTAAAGATTAGAAATGGTAAAAAGAATATCTTGATAACTTATCTAAGATAAAATATGGATCCTTATAGTGTACTTAGAAACGGTGAGATATAAGCTATGATTGATTTCTCTAGTGTTGATAATTCTGAAATAACATTGTTAACACGATTGCTTAGCTTATCATGCTAGTTACAGAAATCATATGTTAAAGGAAGGCGTAATTATAACCTGTTTAAATCAACCAATGGGAGGTTGTGTGACTAAACTATAACCACCCAAAGTTATTAGAATTGGTATTTGAGAAATTGAAGTCAATCCTAATCTTTATACTTTACTAAACTACTTTCCTACTTAAATTGACATTCTCGTGGTAGTATGAGATTAAGCAAGGATGGACTTGAAGATATGCACACTACTTTCTTTTATGTCATAGAATATGTTTACTTAGAAATGAGGGGCTATTCTATCACATATTATTAAGGAAAGTTTATAACATATTTACATTATAATCATAAAAGAAGAATGGAGTGAATTCATGATCTTAGACGATAACCTTCTTATAGTTGAAATACTCATTTAGAATTTCTCTTCTTGTTCACCTATATAAATTATATATATGTGTGTGTGTGTGTGTGTGTGTGTGTTATTTTATGAAAGTTTAAAATCAGCCCTAAAATGACTAAACTCTCCGATTGAGCTAAAACAAAGATTTATTATTAGAATTATTTGTGTCCACGGATTGATACTTGGTTCTTACCAATACTATTCTACATATACGATAGGTATACTTGCCTATTTTGTGTGTGTTTAGTCTTAGTAGAAATCACTATTATAAATTTAAAACACGATCTTGTGGGAAGGCTAAAATTCCAACTCCATAACTTTTTAACTACATGCACACACACATCAAGTTTTTAGCGCTGTTGCCAGGGATATGGTATATTTTTAAGAACGATCCAAGTTTTAATTTAATCATTGTTTAAAAATTGTACAAATTTCTAACTTTTATTATTTATTACTAACTATTAGATTAGATTTTTCTTATTTTAAGGCTAGCCTGACCTTTACTTTAGTTTAACTTTACTAACCTCTACTTAAGTTTTAATTCAATTAGTTTAAATTTGACTTAATCCCATGTATGTCCTTTACATTCGGACCTAAGCTTGTTTCTCCAAATTCTAAACATGAACGACTTTTTCGCTAAAGAATACACAAACGGACAGCAGAAACCGTTGAAACAATCAAAGGCGCATCAGTAGAATCCGTGACTTCGGAAGAAAATCATGCCGAAGAAAAGATAGTTGCACTAAACGATGAACCTAACATGAGCCAATATGCTAAGTCAACCCTCGAAGGCTATGGCAATGGAGTGGCTTCACCCGAAATCACCGAAAATTTTCGAAATCAACTCAAGCACCATTCATATGTTGGAAAACTCAGTTCAATTTCATGGTCTCCTCGACGAAGACCCATTTCTCGTATATCTTGATTTTTACGAATCTGCGAAACCTTTAAAATCCAAAACTGTTCAGAAGACCAGATCAAAAAGAAACTAATAACAATGTTCATCAAACCTAAACTATCTACAAACTAATAACAATCTAACAATCTAAAAAAACCTTTAAAAATTAACAAAAAACTACAAACTTTATTCAACAAAAAACTAATAACAATATTCAACAAACCTAATTTTTTTACAAACTAATAGCAATCTAACAAAATTAATAAAAAAAACTTTAACAATTAACTAAAATTAAAACTTTAACAATGTAACGTAATCTACAAAAGTTAACAAAAAACTAACTAAATCTAACAATCTAAAACTTTAACAATCTAACATAATCTAACAAAGTTAACAAAAAACTAACAAAATCTAACAATCTAAAACTTTAACAATCTAACAAAATCACTTATGAAATTTAAACAAAAGGTAATAGATAATAGCATGAGAGGGAAATAGAGAAACAAACCTGTTGGAGAGAAAAATTGTCAGTGGATCTATGGTGGAGAGAGAGAGGCTGCGGATCTGTGGTAGAGAGAGATGCGGCGGCTGTGGAGAGTGGCCGGCGGTGGAGGAGGGTGGCCGGCGGTGGAGGATGGAGGAGGCAGCTAGGGTTTGAGAGGAGAAGGAGGAGGGTGGAGGAGTTTTGTGTTGTCTGATAATGAAAAAATAAGGAGAAGTGGTGGGAAGTGGTATGGACAAGACTTCTAGGAGAAGAGGACGCGCAGACGTTTTTAAATGAAATGTCTTCTAAAAAACAAACACATTGCACAGCAAAACGTCTGCGTGGTCTGCGCGGCGCAGAGAGAAGTGGTCTGGAAGAGCTTTTGAGGAAAAACAAACAGCCCCTTAAGCTCTTTTCTTTCTCTGTAAGGGGACAAGCCTTAGAATGGATAGAATCTATTCCTCCTGGTTCCATCACTAACTGGGACTAGATGGCTGAACAGTTTCTCCTTAAATATTTTCCGCCTGATAAAACTGCCAAATATCAAGCCAGCATTACCGGATTCTGAACCGATGATGATGAGTCGCTACACATAGCTTGGGAGAGATACAAAAGTCTTCTGAGAAGATGCCCACATCATGGACTGAGCTTATGGTTACAAGTACTAACTTTATTTTATGCACAATCCAGTCAAAACAAACAGGCAATCGACCAAGTCGCCGGTGGAGACCTGGGATCCAAATCAACTAATGAAGCATTTGAAATCATGGACAAGGCAGCAAAGAAAAGTTTCGTTTATAACCAACCAAGATCTACACCAATACATAAAGGAATGCACCTCATCGATTCCAACACTCTTGTCACCGCACAGCTTTGAAGCACTCTCTAAAAAATTCGAACAACTTCAAGCCGAACAATCAAAAACCAAGATCACCTATGACACCTGTGGAGGAACACATAAGACAAGTGACTGCAAACAAGTCCTTATGGCCATTGAAGAAGTTGACTTCATCTCCCGTCAAAACAACGCTTTCAGCAACAATTACAATCCAGGATGAAGAAAACACCCGAATTTCAGTTGGAAGGACAGAGGTAACACTCAAACCCTACCTAGATTTGAAAAGATGTCGATGAATCAATCTTTTCAAACTAAACCTCAATTAAAAGAACAAAGTTCTGGTAGCTGTCAAAATTCGAACTATTCAAGAATTGAAGAAATGTTGAGCCAAATCATGACAAAAACAAATGAAGCAGAAAAGAAGGTCGACTTAAGAGCCGTTGATATCGGTAACACAGTAACAACCCCTAATGCAGTAGCCAACGCTATTACATTAAGAAGTGGTACAACCACTGTTGCCTCACCAACTTCAGAACCTGTTATGGAGAAGGAAGTTCCTAATAAGACGTAGGAAAGACTGATCTCAACAGGCACCGTACAACCTAAGGAACCAGTACAAACTTATGTTCCACCTATTCCAAACCCTGGACGGCTGAAACAGGAGATATTGGAAGCTCAGTATGGGAAGTTTTTAGAACTCTTCAAACAATTCCACATCAACATCCCTTTCGTCGAAGCCATTGCTCAGATAACAAAATATGCACAGTTTCTTAAAGAAGTACTGACCAACAAAAGAAAGCTGGAGGAGCTCTCGCATGTCACATTGAGTGATGAATGCCCAGCCGTCCTCTAAAACAAGTTGCCACAAAAAATGACCGATCCAGGGAGCTTTACTATCCCTTGTTTCATAGGAAATTTGTCTGTTAGCAATGCCCTGGCCGACCTAGGAGCTAGTATTAATTTAATGACTTATGCGGTTTTTTCAAAACTAGGGATAGGAGAACCAAATCCCACCTGCATGATCATTCGGTTAGCTGACTGATCCGTTAAATATCCTTAGGGTATTGTTGAAAACATGCTTGTCAAAATTGATAAATTTGTTTTCCTAGTAGATTTTGTAATTCTAGACATGGAGGAAGACAAAAGTGTACATCTGATTTTATGAAGACCCTTTCTAGCCAAAGCAAAGGCTATTATTGATGTTTGTACCGGCAAACACACTCTCAATGTCAATGACGAGGCAATCACTTTTGACATAGGAAAATCTATGCAACATTCGCAACATCACGATGACACATTATACTGTGTTGACATCATCGATTCTATCGTGAGTTGCTATGTGCAAAGGTCCTCCATCAATTACACACTAGAAGCACAAATCTTAACCAAAACTGTCACCAAACCCATTTTAGAAAATGAAAATCTTGATACTATCAACACAATCAAGAAACATCAGAAGTAGTATGTAATATCACTGGATGTAATGAAAAATCGAAACCATCAATCGAAGAACCACTAGCCTTGGAGTTCAAAGAACTCCCGAACCACCTCGAATACGCCTTTCTATAAAAAGACTCTCAACTCCCAGTAATTATTTCATCTTACCTTTCTAAAGAAGAGAAAGACGAACTTCTTAAGGTTCTTAAGAACCACAAGGCCATCGCATGGAAGATCATGGATATCAAGGGCATCAGTCCTTCCTTTTGTACACACAAAATCCTCATGGAGGAAGAATACAAACCCGTGGTCCAACATCAAAGACGTCTTAATCCCAACATGCAAGATGTGGTGAACAAAGAAGTAATCAAACACCTTGATGCCGGATTAATATACCCAATCTCAGGTTCACCTTCGATTAGTCCAGTTCAAGTAGTACCCAAGAAGGGAGGAATGACAGTTGTAATGAACGAGAAGGATGAGCTAACCAATCAGGACCATCATAGGCTAGCGAGTTTGCCTTGACTAGTGGAAGCTTAATGACGCCACAAGAAAAGATCATTTTTCACTTCCTTTTATCGATCAAATGCTCGAACGTTTATCTAGAAAAATGTTCTATTGCTTTCTTGATGGATTCTCCTTATACTTTCATATTCCCATTGCTCCTGAAGATCAGGAGAAAACCACCATTACATGTCCGTATGGAATCTTTGCCTACCGAAGAATGTCATTTGAATTATGTAACACTCAGCCACCTTCCAACGTTGCATGGTGGACATATTTCATGAAATGATCGAGCACTCTATGGAAGTTTTCATGGACGACTTCTTAGTCTTTGGAGACACCTTCGATTATTGTCTGAAAAACCTAGACAGAATGTTATCTAGGTGCGAAGAGGTGAACTTAGTACTCAACTGCGAAAAGTGCCACTTTATGGTCAAAGAGGGCATTGTTCTTCGTCACAAGATATCCTAATCAGGACTAGAAGTTGATAGAGCAAAAATCGAAACCATATCCAAACTTTAGCCACCAACTTCAGTCAAAGCCATTAGATGTTTTCTAAATCACGCAGGATTCTATCGCCGCTTCATAAAAGTATTTTCCAAAATCGCTAGACCTATGACCAAACTTCTAGAGAATCATGCACCATTCGTCTTCTTTGAAGAAAGTATTGAATCATTCAACATATTTGAAAGACAAACTTGTCAACGCACCAATCATGACTACACCTGATTGGACCCTTCCATTATAAATCATGTGTGATGCAAGTGACTTTTCAATTGGACCCGTACTCGGACAACGCAAAGAAAAACATTTTCACCCAATTCACTATGCTAGTAAAACTCTTAATAATGCCCAATAAAATTACACCACAACATAAAAAGAGTTATTAGTCGTAGTTTTTGCCTTTGAAAAATTTAGATCCTACCTGGTTCTCTCTAAAACAATAGTTTACACCGACCATGCCACCATACGATACCTCTTCAACAAGCCAGATGCAAAACCAGACTTATCCGATGGATTTTACTACTCCAAGTATTTGACATTGAAGTCAAGGACAAGAAAGAAGCAAAGAATGTAGCCAATGACCATCTTTCACGCTTAGAATGCCTAGCTTCAGAAGAACATCACAAGGAAATTATCGATGATAATTTTTTACACAAAGTCTCATGCATATCCAAGCATTCTTGAAAGAAGAGAATGAAAGTCCTTGGTTTTTCGACTTCGCAAACTATCTAGCTTGTGTAATCCTTAGAAAAGGGCTAACTCATCAACAGTGGAATAAATTCTTCTCCGACCTTAAGTTCTACTTCTGGAAAGACCCTTACTTGTGTATGATAGGAGCCGATCAGGTTTTGCGTAGGTGTGTATCAGGAAAGGAAACCAGATATTCTCAAACACTGCGATGAAGGACCAACTGGTGGGCATCAAAGTATCGCTACCACGGTTAGGAAAGTGTTTGATGCAGGATTTTTCTGGCCTATATAAAGACACACATGCTTTGATCCAAGCATGCGATGCTTGTCAAAGAGCCGGGAACATCTCATCCAAAAATGAGATCACTCAAAAAGGCATTCAAATTTGTGAGGTCTTTGATGTGTGGGGAATAGATTTCATCAGCCCATTTCCTAACCCATTCGGAAATAAGTACATCCTTGTAGCAGTCGAATAAGTGTCTAAATGGGTAGAAGCACAAGCTCTTCCCACTAGCGATGCTCAAGTGGGTGTACGATTTCTGAAATGGTTATTTTCACAATTCGGTACTCCAAAAGCCTTAATCAGTGACAGAGGTACTCACTTTTGCAGTGCCTTAATGAACAAAGTCTTAGCACGATATGGAGTTCACCACCATTTGGCAACACCATATCATCCTCAGACCAGTGGGCAAGTGGAAGTCTTAAATCGAGGGATAAAGAGGATCCTCGAAAAAACTATTGGGATGAATCGCAAAAATTAGGTAGAAAAATTAGATGACGCTTTGTGGGCCCTTAGAAACAACACCTTTCAAACTTGTTTATGGGAATTCATGTCATCTACCCGTAGAACTAAAACACAAAGCTTATTGGGCTCTTTGAGCAGTGAACTTTGATCTAATGTCCGTCGATAAAAACCGGGAAGATTCACGAGCTAGAGGAACTAAGAGCACTGGCCTATGAAAATTCCTAGTTTTACAAAGAAAAGACTAAACGTTTGCATGACGCCCACTTAAAAGGAAACAAGAAATTCAAGTTGGAGATCGTGTACTGTTATATAACACACGTTTACGACTTTTCCTAGGAAAGTTGAAATCTCGTTGGACAGGCCTATACATAGTTGAAACATTTTTTGACTATGGGACAGTTGAGATTTCAAATTCTGATGACTACAAGTTCAAAGTTAATAGACATCGATTAAAACCATACATCGATGAACCATTTGAGGTCATCTCGGAGGTAGTAATCCTCCATCAGAACCAATAAACATACTGGAAGTAGGGTCTAACCAACACCCTCATTAAACTAGGCATTGTATATATGTTTTATTTGTTCTACTTAAAAAAAGAAGAGAGAAGTTGTTTTAAAAAACGGGGGGTGTGCCTTAGTAGGCACGGTCTTGTGCCACAAAGTTCAGGCCGAAATCTTCGCTGAAAAAATCTCAGTCAGTCTGATTCGTAACAGAATTGTCAGATTGAAAGCACGGGTTCCGTGTTCCCATAAACATGGGGTCGTGCCTGGAAATTGTTTGGCTATAAATTGCATCTCTTTCCATTGCATTTCTTGCAACAAACCAAACACCAACACTCCCCTCTAAGAATTCAATATGCCAGCTAAGATGAGTAATGAAAATCCCGTTCTTCGCCAACCGAGAAACGAAACCCGACACATTTCCAAAACCGAGCTATTCCTCAAACTCCAAGAGCTCGTGAAGGAACTCACCTAAATGAATCTCCTCGCAGAGATGCGTCTCATTCAACTCACCGAGTCGGTAGAAAGTATGAAAATGGAATTACGAGACATCAACGAACAATTACAGTTTCAAGTCCTTCATTTCACCTACTTTCCTCCACCCGGGTCGTTCAATGGAGGAGATCCATTCAGAGGAATTTTGAATCGTTTAATTTTACTTTTTCATGTTTAATCAAGTGCACCAGGCACAAGTCTAGGACTTTCGGGCTTATCCCGACTTAATTTCATGTTCTAGGATACTCGGACTTACCCCGATTCTATGTTTAGGATCTTTTATTAATGAAAGTAATTTTAGTTCGTAAATTGTGTTCAATTAACATTTTAAACATCGTTCCTAAAATTCCTGCTCTCGCGTTTTCCTGAAAATCAAAGATAAACATTCCAGTGACAAAAAGCACGGTTCGTGCCTCTTGTTCGTGGTCACCTTAGAATCTTGGTCACCTTAGAATCTTCAGCATGATACGCGCTAACTCCGTACAATTCTCTAAATCAGAAACATTTATTTCCTCAAAAACACGGGGCAGTGTAACCTGTTACACGGGTCGTGCTCGACGTCTAGGCCTTCTATATAAAGCAAACACACTTCACTATTCCATTAATACCAAAACCAAAATACCTCAAATGGATAACAAGAAAATGGAATGGAGGCCAGTGAAAAAGTTCAAAGATGGTGAAAATTCTTCATATCTTGAGCAAGAAATCATGAGGCTTCAAAGTATGGTGATGGACCAAGTTGAGAGTAACATTCAAGAAGAGGCTCTCTTTATCTAACAAACAAATAAGATCAAGCTACTAAGGTTCGAAAATTTCCACATTGTTGAAAGTCACAACAAGGATTTGGATTTTAAGCTCAATTTCCTTAACTGAGAAATCGGAAACCTCGAAAAAATGCCTTCAGAGCTCTTGGAAGCCAAGAGAGCCCCACCACACACCAAGACCTGTTTGGGAATGGTGGTCGTCAGTAGTTTTGAGAAGGATAAGCCTTGTCTTGTTTCTTAGGATTTGTTATCAATTAAGTTAGTTCTTGTGTTTCTTGGTTCGTTTTATGTTATTTTCGGTGTAATGTTTGAAGAATTAATGGAATTTCGTAGGATTTTATGTTTTTAACCTTAAATCTTCAGAAAAATTAGTTAAAAATAACTCAGCTCATTAAAATAAACAAATAAACAAAAATGGCCCAACTGCTACCTGCAGCACGGGTCGTGCTTCGTGAAGCACGCGGCCGTGCCTCACCTTACAGTGCAGTTACGGGATTTTATTTAAAATAACAAACTTTACATAACTTAACCCTATAAACATACTCTGCCCCCTTCCAAAAATCTGTGAACTTCCTTCCTTCATTTCAATCTTTGCTTCAACCCTTCGATTCTCAACAAAAGATGGTTGAATATGGAGATGACAAGCATCCTTTCTTGATATTCCCCGAGAACACAATACGAGACAGGATCGCCTGACAAATATTGGGATACTTGAACAACCAATACCCAGATCCTAACTTCTATGCATGTACTAACACGTTACAGCAAGTAAACCAATTGGGAAGGTACAAAAGGTTCGTAAAAGGGCAATGGGCGCGTGTTCTTAGACAAAGGGGAAATCAATAATCAAACTGACTAAGGAATTTTTGGCTTCGTTTTCGATAAAAACGAAAGATTTGTATATGTGGGACAACGAGGCTATCGAGTTTAGAATCGGTGGAGAATGGTATAATACTTCGGTCACACAGCTTGGAATCGACATGGATGTTTACACGTCCAATGAGACGAACTCTACTTTATGGTATGAGGCAGGTATGACTCTTGCAGACGAAGATGATCCATAAGCAAATGAACCAGGATATACCATAAAAAAGCATGGGAACAGTTGAGCTATGGGGATGAATATTACTATTCAAGCAGCACCAAGAGCACGGCTTTACGCGAACCGTTGATGTGTTACATTCACCACTTGCTAAGGCACACAGTTACACAACATGGCCAGAGCGAGGGGTTCGTGGGGTTAAGATATTTATGGGCCCTTTATAGCATCTAGAACGAGATACCATGTAACATCACTTATATGTAATGTAAGCTGTTCAAAACGACTACAAATGCAAAAGGCCCAAATATCCTGATCTTTGGTGGTGCCTAGATATATAAGCTTTAAAAATCTTATGGTGCAGATCGCGAAGGAACACTAAGCCCGAACCCAATACCACTCGATCTGAACCTCTGTATCAGTAAGCAAACGGACCAGCAAATTGAACGAAACCCACCATAGTGGAGATTTTAGGATTCTCTCAACCAAATATGGGATCCTGAGGATCCCGCTGAAATGACCATTCAGCGCATACCTGAGAGGAAGACTGGATCGCCACCACGACAGACCCGCCGCCGCACCTATTCTCAGCAGGGCGGCCCATCATCATCAGGAGCCGCCCCGACTCGTCTTATCATAGTCAGTATTCATTTGAGGGGCTATATAGACTCATTGACCGTTTTCAGACTCACACTACTGCTTCATTTGACGGCTTATCAGGGAAGACTGTTGCATCTGACGCACAGCGTGCCGCAGAGTACGCGAAGACGAGGCGGGAGATTCATCAGCTAGGTGAGCACATGGATCGGCAATGGGGACCCGTTGACCCGGAGCATCCGGGCAACTGACGAGTGATAGCGATGGTAGGTCTGGGTATGGCATGGGTTTGGGTGGTAGTACTTTATTAAACTATTTATCATTATGTTTGTTTGAGACAATTTTATTTGGTTCTTTGTTTGATGTTTGTTATGGACGGGTGTGCCGAGACATTTTCTTGTGTTCTTATTTAGCCCGTGTGGGCAGGGTGTGGATGATTCCCCACCCGATTTTCAGTACTATTATGCTTTGGTTGTTTGTTGATTGTGTGCAGTTTTTATTATTTAGGTACACTAACAGGAAAACGGGCGAATAACAGGGGAGCTCTATCGAAATCTCGTTAGCCCATAGGGAAGTTCTTTTCCATTTTACCCACCATACTTAATACGAATCTCTTTATGAATCTTTACACATAGAAGACAATGTGAGATTCAAGTGTGGGGAGGGGAATTACTTGACCAACTGCTGCTCAACTAATTTAAGAATCTCTAACAACAAATTTTTTGTAGAAAACAAAGACTATGTTATAACAAAACCAAAGGAAAATCAAAGAAATGACTTTGCAAATAACTTATTAAATATCTACTACATTCAAAAATGTGAAAAAGTAAAAAAGAAGTTTTCTAATATTGAGAATAAATTTATGCAAAATATGGCGTTTATACCTAATTCTCCGTTACTGTGAGATCCCATGCCATATAAATATTTTTTCGGAAGCTTTGAGTGAGTCATATGTTTCGTTTGATTTAGAACTTGTCGCAAGTATTCATTTCAAGACCGCTCGAAGCGTTGTATAAAGAAGAATGTAATATTATCACAATTCCCTTAAACCATTCTCCAAATTACATAACCCAAAAACCTTACAAAACCTTACCATACCACTTTATCCATCTCACCGCTAAAATACAACACTGTTCTTTTACCGGCAGACCCTAAAGAACTGGAAATGCATTATTTTGATTTCAATTTCCTTTGTTGCATACATTTCGCAAAACCTAGGTTACATCCAGAACTTAGGGAGAGAATCTTTCTTTTTAGAAATGAGGTGAGGAAAAAGTGGCGCCAAGACGAACAAATGGCACCATTTTGTTGAGTATCCAAAAGCGCAATGAAAAGAAGAGAAAAAAGATACGAACGATGCACAGGAAATTGGTCCCATAAAGGAAGGTGTAGAAAAAGTCAAACTCAGTCTCAACATGAATATACTGAACTAATGAGGGTGGGGACTATTGGGCTCAAAGCCGAACGATCCATTAGAGTTGGGAGTTATGTTCATAACAGGATTGACGAAGAACTGATTCACATCCTCGAAAAAGACTGGTCTTGACGATCTGAAATTAAACGAGTCACTAGGTTTGTTGTAAAAAAAATCATCAATCATGAGAAAAGAGCTAACCATTGAAGACATCTTAAGACTCTCGACAATCAGCAGAAGTTGTATTTAGCATCCTCACCATCATTAACCTAAACCCTTGAACCACCACAAAACACCAAATCCCTACTCTCTCAAAACCGACCCAGATTACCTCCCGATCTATGTAACCCTTCACAAAGGTGGAGATTTGAACTTGTTACAAGCTTATTTATCACATGTCACATTTTGGCTAAGAGTGTTCACATACATACATCACAGGTATGATCAGATATAAAACCGAATGTGAGTGAACATTGTGAGAATGTGACTTTTTCCAGAAACAGAAGCTCATAAAAACAAATCGCCTTTTTATATGTCACCACATATATTCCTATGATTCAAGGTTGGTTTTATTGTTCTCATTTTCTTGGAACTCTTTTGGGGATGTTTAAGCTATGGTCTTGACTTGCTATTTCTAGAGTATATTTATAAGTAGCTTGCTTGAGGACAAGCAATTTTCAAGTGTGGGGATATTTGATGTATATAAAAATATACAACTTTTTAGCATCAAATAATCTCTAAAAACTGCAACTTCTATCATAAAATATAGTTCAAATAACTACTTATCATGTTAAAATGTACTTTCAGATGAATCCAAGCCTCAAACGAAGAAACGAAAGAAAAGCTAAAAAAAATTAAAGAAAACCCCCCAAAAAACAGCAGAACACTCCCCCATGCTTCATGGAACACGCCCCCATGCTTTCCTGTGCAAGTAAAGACAAAAATCTGTAAGAAAAGACAAAATACTGGATAGCTGGACACGGGGTCGTGTCTCAAGGGACATGGGGCCGTGGTCACCTCTCAAGAAAGACAAAGGAAAATATAACAGACACCAAAAACACGGGGACGTGCCTCATGAAGCACGCCCCAGTGGTGAGTCATCATGTACGATCTGACAGAGCATTAAACGCGAGTAGACAGATGGGCACATGGGGTGTGCCTCATGGATCACGGGGTTGTGCCTGATCCTCCAGACTGCCTATAAATAGTTATGCATGTTGCATTCATCAAATATGCTTGAAGAAAAGTTCTATAAAGTTTTCACCTATAAAAACACCGACATTACACTCATATTGAAGATCTTGTGAAGAGTTTGAAGGCTTGGAGGCTATCATCATCAACATCATCATCATCCATCACCATTAAAGAAGGAAGATTCATCCAACATTTGGTTAGATTGTTCTACTTTGATCACGTGTTTGTTATCTTCGTCTCTTTTTATGTTCATAACCATGCTCATTATGAGCTAAACTCCATTTTCCATCTAATTTCTATGAAGAAGATTTGTCTTACTTGATGATTATATTAAATATGTGATTTAGTTTAGTAAAGTACATGGTTATCTTGCAATTATCCTTTCATGAAAATTTTTTTATTACTTTAACTCAACAAATCAAGGTTGATGATTAACAATCATTCATGATTCTATCATGTTCTTGGAGATTAGAAATGGTAAAAAGAATATCTTGATAACTTATCTAAGATAAAACATGGATCCTTATATTTTTACTTGGAAATGATGAGATATAGCCAATGATCGATTTCTCTAGTGTTGGTAATTCTGAAATAGCAGTGTTAACACGATTGCTTAGGTTATCATGCTAGTTAAAGAAATCATATGTTAAAGGAATGTGTAATTATAACCTAATTAAATCAACCAATGGGAGGTTGTGTGACTAAACTATAACCACCCGAAGTTGTTAAAATTGGTATATGAGAAATCAAAGTCAATCCTAATCTTTCTACTTTACTAAACTGCTTGCCTACTTAATTGACATTCTCGTGGTAGTATGAGATTAAGCAAGGAGGGACTTGAAAATATGCATGTTACTTTCTTTTATGCCATAGATTATGTTCACTTAGAAATGAGAGACTATTCTATCATATATTATTAAGGCAAGTTTATCACATATTTACATTATTATCATCAAGGAATAATGGAGTGATTTCTTGATCTTAGAAGGTAACCTTCATATTATTGAATTACTCATTTAGAATTTTTCTTCTTTTTGACCTATATTATATATATGTGTGTGTGTGTGTGTGTGTGTGTGTGTTATTTTATGAAATTTTAAAAATCAACCCCAAAATAACTAAACTCTCCGATTGAGTTAAAAAAAGATTTATTATTAGATATATTTGTGCCCACGGATCGATACTTAGTTCTTACCAATACTATTTTACATATACGATAGGTACACATGCCTATTTTGTGTGTGTTTAGTCTTAGTAGAAATCACTTATATACATTTAAAACACTATCTTGTGCCAAAGCTAAAATTCCAACTCCATAACTTTTTAACTACACGCACACACATCAGTCTCAAAACAACCATATGAATGGTTTTACTCTTGATACAAAGTTTGAGACGGGTGCGGTAAATCAAACGACCGAACATAAATAAAACATAGAGATAAGATATAGATGAACGATCTTGTTGTCGGATAAAAGAGTGATAGATTAAACAAAGGACCGACCCACCCAAGGTGAGCTCCCCTTGGATGGATGATTTACACCATGGTAAACACACACGTACAATAATACACAAGATATCTATTTATAGCCTAACACTATCTTCTAGAAGTCTTATCCCCATTTAAGCTAAACGCGCGTCCCGAAGCTCTCATTTCGTTTTCGGTCTTCTCATCGGCTTTAATTATTAACTTGACCATTAATATATAACGAGTTTTGTAATTTGATATCGTAAGTCACAAATATTGGCCTTGCAATAGTTTTTGAAAAACATTAAGCATGCTAGTTATGCATAGAAAGATGTGTGTCAGTCCGGATTCGTTTGACTAAATAAAAGATGTTGTTTTGACCAGCTCATTTTGCAAACCCTCACCTGTAAGGATTTCCTTAAAGTAGGCATGCAACGGACTAAACATTTAGTGAATCATTTGTGGACCATTCGGTGGGAGGTTTGTTTATTTAATGAACATGAACACAGTCTTTTGTTTATATATTCTAATGAACAGACATGGGCACATGTCTTTTTTTTATTTATGTCCATTTATTTAAATTCGTTTATACTCATTCATTTAAGTCCATTTATTTTCGTTTTGTTTATGTATGTTTATGCTCATTTGTTTACGTTTGTTAACATATTTGTTTAAGTTTTCAGGCTCATTACAATTTAGCATAGTTTTAATGAATTCTAGGGCCCCACACATTGCCGTTCACGTTTACTTTTAATTAGTTTTATCTTAGTTGTGTTTATTCTTCTATGCTCGTTTGTTTACATTCTTTGGACCTTTTGTTATACTGTAATTAATGAACAAACATAATCGAATATGCACACAGTCTTTATGAACAAACACGAACAAGAAAACCCGTTCGTTTAATTATTCGTGTTCAGTGAATCCCTCGTGAGATTAATTAGAATGCTTGAATTAGAATTTTTAAAAGTTGGTCATAGGAAAGCGGAAATTTTAAATCGTTGATGGGTTTTTTTTGGCACAGAAAAGCTCATTATCTGAAATAGAAATTTTGTCATAGTTTATATTTCTAGTATGTTATAAGAAATCTTAATTATTATCATATGCTCTTATTGTATGTATTTCGTGTTTTGGATTAGCAGAGTGAAGAAAAACCGCTCGGTAAGTCCTGGTTCTTTTCTGAAGCCTCCAAAAAAAAGCCAAAGTTTGTGATACATGCAGCTAGTGATGTTGGAATATCATCAGATGGTTATAGATGGAGGAAATATGGACAAAAGATGGTCAACGGAAATCGTTTTTGTCAGGTTTCAGCAAGCGAGAACGACATGGGGTTTAACGTGGTTCGGTCTCTAGTAATTAAGGGTAAATGAAACCTTAATTGTGAAATAACAATAGATGAGAAGTTGTTGCAAATCAACACTTTAGTCGGACCATCTTTTATAGTTTAGTTGCATGCAAAGGATTTACTAATTACACCCATATTTCCCATTCTGGCATCTTTGACACATACAACTTCCTGACCGGCAAGATCCATTAGTTGCATATTCACCTAAGCAAGTCTCGCAACATGGTATATCTGCAAACTTGTCTGTACCACATTTCTCGGCGTACGCACTACTTTTCCATGCTTTCTCACAGGTGATCGGGAAAACCGGTATGTGGTCTTGGGCTTTTGTTATCCCTACAGTTTATAAACAAACACTCATTATCAATCATATGGTGATATATAAGATATGGGAATATTAAAAGAAAATACAAGAAATGATGTAATACAATATTGCAATCTTCTTTTAAAAAAACTACAAATAGTTAAAACGGAGACCAGAAATGGTGATGACAAGGACCAATATAAGTGTTAGAGACCATAAACGTAATGAAAGAGGAAGATTCATAATCATCTCAAGCAAATACAATGATGTAGATTTTGTGTTTTTTGTTTGTTTGTTTGTTTGTTTGTTTGTTATATAGAAGATTGCAAGAAAATTAAACGTTCAATATTACTATATCTAGACATGCAAATGGCATATATAGCTTTTCGTAGTTAACACGATACATATAAATTTTGAATAGCTTATTAAGGTAATCGTGCATGCGGTACACTAATTGCATAACATATGAAAAACCACCTTCATGCACACCTAACGCATGTATATACATCCAACACATTATTTAATGCTAAAAAAATAATATGATTTTACATTTTAATCTCCTCCCACTTTTTTTAATCAACTAACTTTTTATATAATTTAACTAAAAAAATAAAGTTGGGTTCAAACAAAAAAGTATGGTTTTTTCTTAGAAAGGTTAAGAAAGAGACAATTCGGTCCAACATAATAATAGATATATTATTATTACATGTAAAAAAAACCCAACCGAAAATCCTTCATCCTTTTCACGTATTTCACACAACCATCTACTCCGTTGCCGCCACCTTCTTCATAGAGTCACCACCTTTTATTAATTATTACACATAACTCAGTCTCACACAAACAGGCTAAATATATAGACTTGGATTACCACTGCATCCATAAGGGGGGAGGGAATGGTGGATGTGATGGCATCACTCATCACACACTTCACTCAATCAAATGGTGTCACATCACCAACCCCAAATCCATCACATGTAATGGTTTTACACTAGGAGTGGTGGTGTGGTGTGATGGTTTCCATCCCAACGGCTCTTTTCATTGTTTTTCACCATTCTCCACGCGTGATGGCCATCACTCAACTCCCCCATCACTCGCATGATAAACCATCGGCGGCAGTGTGGGGTGAACCCATCACGCGTGATGGGGGTTCCTCACGCAGTGCCCCCCCCCCCCCCCTAAGCTAGCTTGTGGCATCTGAAAAGTTGTATACCGCTTTTGTTCCAACTAAGCTTCAGGCGGCACGCATATTTAGGGGTGTTTGGAATTTCTTATTTTAGCCTATATATAACATATTAATTTATTAAAAAGTAATAAGGTCATTAAGTTTTTAAGTTAATAAGTCACACTTTTGTGACTTTTCTTATGTTAGCCAACTTATAAAACTTTTTGAAAAGGCCTAAAGTGTTTAAGATTGCTTTTGATTTGAGGAAAAAGTTAATAAGTTACACTTTTGTAACTTATTAACATATTGACAAATTTTTAAGGAGCTTTCATGAGGAATCCCAAACACCCCCTTAATTTTTAAAAGTCTTCCAAGACCTCACTTTTTTATTATGTTATATTCGTTTGTGTGTGTGATTAGCCCTACGCTATGGGCGCTATTGGGGACTCCCATAGGGCAACGAAGCCCTTGCACACCGCAGAGGGGCTCTTTTTTTGTTGGGGGAGGGGGCTCAAGGGGCAACGGCTTCACAACGATGGGCGCCTAAGGAAGTGGTGGTGGAGTCATTTGTTTGTCTCACTCTCATTCACACACAAACACACACACACACACACATATATATATATATGGTGAGGTTAGAATAAGAAGTGTGAGAAGTAATATCGGGCGTTGGATCTGATCATCTGATGGTGGATATTGTTAGTGTGTTTTTTGTTCGGTGTGTTTTATTTTTTTAAGGGTAAAAACCACTTCTTACACTTGTTAGGATAGTTTTACTTCTTACACACACACACACACACACACACATATATATATATATATATATGTATGTATGTGTGTGTATCTATATTGGGGCACCTAAGGGGCTTTAAACCACAGCAGGGCGTTATGGAGAAAGGCATCGAAGCCCACAGTGCTCACGTAACATTGACGTGGCACTGTGGAGGGACTTCAATGCCCCCACCATAAAGAACAACCTTAAGGCTTATTGTGGGGGGGAGGGGGCGATCCAGTATGATGTGTGTCATGATGAGTTGTAGGAGTTTTTGAAGATAAATTAATTAATTTAGTACTACTTGATTTTGATTTTGAGCTTGTAGAATATTTTTTTTCGGTTGTTTTGTTGTTTTTGCAGGTTGAGAATTTCTTTCAAGTAATCATATAAGCAGGAAGTTCATTTATTTAATTATCGAACGAATATGTACAAACAAACGAACATGAAAACACGTTTTGTTCGCTCATTTATGATTTCAACGTTCGTTTGTGTTCGTATAAAGTTTAATATATACATAACTGGTTATATATATACAGATATAAACGTAAAACGTGCTCGTTAAATTATATATATTAAAACCATACATTGGAGTAAAAATCTAAACTTAATTAAGCTTTTAGTTAGGTTATGCGGTTAATACGGTAAAAAATCTCCTATCGATCAAGGACTGATATTTGAATAATTGGTTTATCGCGGTGTGATACCGGTAATATTAATATCATGCAGAATACATGTATAAAAACATAAACATATATGTTATGATATTAGCCCTAATTATAACAATATTTTCGAAGTAATAACTGAACTAAGAAATATGCTGAGTAAACAATATGATATCTTTTTTACTTCTGGATATCAACCTTCGTTCAAATCATTCTATTTATAATGCAAAAACTACTGTGCAAAAGTACTATTTAAGGAGACAAACGAAATATAATTGGTGCATATAAAAATATAGTTGGTGAAGTCATGGTGTCATACAAATAATAGTGTCGGTGTCGGTGTCGGTAATTCATAACACTCCCCCTTGGATGACACCATTTCAAAACGTCGGGGTCTTGAAGTACCGCCTCATTAAAAACCTTGCTAAAGGAAAACCCAATGGGAAAAAACTTTAGCTAAGGGAAAAAGAGTGCAGTATATAGCTCCCCCTCAAATTGCAGGTCGTTACATTGTTCGTACATGGCGCATGCCAATATCATGAACATGTTTCCTGAATGTTGCTGTGGGAAGTGTTTTTGTGAAAAGATCAGTTGAGTTGTTGCTGGACTGGACATATCTCATTTCAACCTGATTGTCTTTAATAAGGTCTCGAGTATACTCAAAGTATCTTGGTGGTATATGCTTTGTTCTGTCACTTTTGATATATATTTCCTTCATTTGCGAGACACAAGCTGCATTATCTTCATAGATAGGAGTTGGAATTCGATCTTCTCTAGTCCACAAGAAATCAATATGTGTCATGACATAGATCTTAACCATATACATTCTCTTGAAGCTTCATGCAATGCAATAACTTTAGTATGATTTGAAGATGTTGCAATGAGTGTTTGTTTCTGAGAACGCCATGAAATCGCAGTTCCTCCATTCTTAAATACATATCCAGTTTGAGATTTTGCTTTATGGGGATCAGATAAATAACCTGCATCTGCATAACCAACTAACCCTTATTTTGAATCGTTAGGATAAAATAAACCTAAATCAACAGTTCCTTTTAAATACCGAAAAATATGTTTAATGCCATTCCAATGTCTTTTAGTAGGGGATGAACTGAATCTTGCCAATAAATTAACTGCAAAAGAAATGTCAGGTCTTGTACAGTTAGTAAGATACATAAGTGCTCCAATTGCACTGAGGTATGGTACTTCGGGACCAAGAATCTCTTCATTATCTTCGCAAGGACGAAATGGATCATTGTCAACATTGAGTGATCTAACAACCATCGGTGTGCTTAAAGGATTTGCTTTGTCCATATTGAAACGTTTTAAGAGTTTCTCAGTATAAGTTGACTGATGCACAAGTATCCCATTATGCATATGCTCAATTTGTAAACCAAGACAATATTTGGTTTTTCCAAGATCTTTCATTTCGAATTCTTTCTTTAAAAGAGCAATTGCTTCATTAATTTCTTTTTGTGTCCCAATTAAATTTAGATCGTCAACATACACAGCTATGATCACATATCCTGATGTTGTCTTCTTGATAAAGACACATGGACAAATAAGATTATTTGTGTATCCTTTGCTTATCAAATAATCACTCAAACGATTGTACCACATCCTTCCAGATTGTTTCAGTCCATACAAGGATCTTTGTAATTTGATGGAATACATTTCCTTAGGCTTTGAGCTTATTGCATCGGGGAGTTTAAATCCTGCGGGAATTTTCATATAGATGTCACTATCTAGTGATCCATACAAGTAAGCTGTGACAACATCCATAAGGCGCATCTCTAAATTTTTAGAGACTGCTAAGCTGATTAAATATCTAAACGTAATAGCATCCATGACAGGAGAATACGTTTCTTCATAGTCAATTCCTGGTCTCTGAGAAAAACCTTGAGCTACAAGTCTTGCTTTATATCTTGTAACTTCATTTTTCTCATTTCGTTTTCTCACAAAAACCCATTTATATCCTACAGGTTTCATTGACTTTGGTGTAATGATAATAGGTCCAAAAACCTTTCGATTGTTTAGTGAGTTTAATTCAGCTTGCATAGCATCTTTCCATTTGTTCCAATCTTGTCGATTTTTACAATCATCTACAGATTTTGGTTCAGGGTCATCATTTTCTTCCATGATATCGCTTGCCACAGAATAAGAAAATATATCATCAATATTTTCCATTTCATCTCGATCCCACATTGTATGTGATTTACCATAGTTTATTGACAATTCTTTATTGGAATCATTTATTTCTTCCTGAGGAAATGTTATATCATTTATTCTTTCCTGAGGGAAGGTTTTGTCAATCATTCCTTCCTTAGGGTCAGTATCTTTCTCAGAACCCTTTCTTTTTCGAGGATTTTTATCCTTTGAACCGATTGGCCTTCCACGTTTTAAACGTTTTTGAGATTCATGAGGTGCATTATTATGGTTTTGCTTGCTTGGAATCTCAACTCGAGCTGGAGCATTAGCAGCTGGTATATGAGATTTAGTGACCCTGTTTATATCAGTAAATGCATCAGGTAACTGATTTGCAATTTCTTGTAGATGTATTATTTTTTGAACCTCTGTCTCACTTTGTTTTGATCTTGGGTCTAGGTGTAACAATGATGGTACACACCATGATATATCTCTTTCTTGCTTTTTCATTTCTCCCCCTAATGTCGGGAACATTGTCTCGTTAAAATGACAATCAGCAAAACGTGCTGTAAATACATCACCTGTTAAAGGTTCAAGGTATCTTATGATGGAAGATGTTTCATATCCAACATATATTCCCAACCTTCTTTGGGGACCCATTTTTGTGCGTTGTGGTGGTGCAATAGGAACATACACAGCACAACCAAAAATTCTAAGATGAGAGATATTTGGCTCATTTCCAGAAACAAGTTGTGTGGGAGAGTATTTATGATTTGCACTTGGTCTTACGCGGATTAATGATCCAGCATGCATAATTGCATGACCCCAAATAGAAACAGGGAGTTTTGTCCTCATTATTAATGGTCTAGCTATTAGCTGTAGGCGTTTGATCAACGACTCGGCTAAGCCATTTTGTGTGTGTACATGAGCAATAGGGTGTTCTACAACAATCCCCACAGACATGCAATAATCATCAAAAGCATGTGATGTAAATTCTCCCGCATTATCAAGCCTTACTCTTTTAATGGTATAATCCGGAAAATGTGCACGTAATTTGATAATTTGAGCAAGAAATTTTGCAAAAGCAACATTACGAGTCGATAATAAAGAGATATTAGACCATCTGCTGGATGCGTCTATTAAGACCATGAAGTATCTAAATGGTCCACATGGTGGATGAATTGGTCCACATATGTCACCTTGAATTCTTTCAAGAAACATTGGTGTTTCTTTATCGACTTTTAATGGCGAAGGCCTTGTAATTAATTTTCCAAGAGAACAAGATGTACATTGAGGCATTTTATCTATTTTGTGGATCTTTTGACCTTTCAGTGGATGCCCATGTGTATTTTCAATGATCCTTTTCATCATTGTGGATCCTGGATGGCCTAATCTGTCATGCCATAAGTTTATGATACCAGAATCGCAACAATTTTCTTTAACTGCCATATGTGCTTGAGGCATATTTATATATGTATAATGCAAACCAGAATGGAGCATTGGCAATTTTTCCAATATTTGATCTTTGCTTATGATATGCAAATATTTTTCATTACTAACAGTCCTTGACTGAGTATCATATTCATTATGATATATGTTTCTGAAACTCAACAAATTTCTTGTTGATTTTGGGGAAAATAAAGCATTTTCTATTTTGAGCTTTGTACCATTTGGTAATGCTAAATTAGCTTTTCCCACTCCTTCTATCAAGTTTGTAGGACCTGATATTGTATTGATGATCCCTTTTGTTGGTTTCAGTTTATAAAAATGTTTTTTAGATCTAAGTATAGTATGCGTGGCTCCACTATCCGCTATACATATATCTTCTTCATTTGTTTGATCTTGTGCTCCGGTGATTTTCATTTTAAATCTTGAAAAATATTAAGAAAAAAAATAAGTGTATAACGAAGACATATGATATTTTAATAAGAACTTTATTTAATTGAAACACAAGTAGTACATGAAAGAGGAACTACATAATTAAAGATAATGAGAACACACTTAATAACTGCATCTAATTATAGTAGTCAAGCAACTTTGTTTCAAAGTTCTACCCCAAAGTCTTCAACGCTCAGCTCAGCATTGATATTATTAAAGTTATCAACATGGTTCACTTCTTTCTCTTTTCCTTTTAGAGAGGCTTGGTACAGTTCACACAGATGTGGAGCTGTGCGACAAGCCTTTGCCCAGTGGTTTGTACTTCCACATCTAAAACATGAAGTGCCATTGTTTTCGGACCTACCAGCTTCATTCCATTTATTTTGGTGGTTGGAATTGGTATTGTGTGGGACATGATAATTATTGGCTCTCTGGTTACGACCACGACCACGGCCACAACCACGACCGTAAGAGTTATTGTTCCATTTGAATGAATGCTTACGATCATTAAAATGCCTTTTGTCAAAATGACCACGTCCACGTCCACGGCCTCGTCCTCGACTTTGTTCCCATTTATGATCAGAATTTTTATGAGAACTTTTGTGAGCAACATGTGCTTCTGGTATTGCTAATGAACCCGTGGGACGAGATTGATGATTTTTCATCAATAATTCATTATTTTTCTCTGCTACAAGGAGTAATGCATTTAGATCAGAGTATCTCTTAAAATTCTGCAAACGATAATGTGTTTGCAAGTTTATATTTGATGCATGAAACGTGGAGAAAGTTTTCTCTAACTTTTCTTCCTCTGTTACGGGATACCCACAAAATTCTAGCTTTGAACAAATTCGGTATAAAGCAGAGGTGTAATCATTTACCCTCTTAAAATCTTGGAACCTAAGACTGTTCCATTCATCTCTAGAAGTAGGAAGTAAAACTTCCTTTAGATGACCGAATCTGCTTTTCAAATCTTCCCATATCATATATGGGTTATCATAATTAAAATACTCATGCTGTAGTAATTCATCAATATGTTTATGGATGAAAACATCAGCTCTTGCTTTATCCTGGTCAGAGCAATCATTGTATTCTTGGATTGCGTCTAACACATCCATAGATTTTAAATGTCTTTAGACATTTGCTGTCCAAGACATATAATTTTCTCCAGAAATGTTGTGTGCAGGGAATTCGAGTTTTGCTATATTTGACATTTTGTTGCTAAACATAATAAGATAAATATTAGAATCCATATATATCAATCAACAATGAGATACAATACATTGGTAGAGCTATAAACATATAAAAGAAAAAGAAAATGCCGAAATCTTCAGATGGGAGATTAAAAATTAGAATGAGAAGTAGTATAAGCATTATAGTGACCAACAGTAAAACCGGGTGAATCATTTTGAGAACTTTATCTTGGATAAATTTAATAAGAA
The DNA here is from genome assembly GCF_021521415.1 of Bidens hawaiensis. Classification (NCBI taxonomy): domain Eukaryota; kingdom Viridiplantae; phylum Streptophyta; class Magnoliopsida; order Asterales; family Asteraceae; genus Bidens; species Bidens hawaiensis. Next base: position 79,653 of record NW_027494798.1, on the reverse strand, counting down.
GAATGTTTGTTGTAAATGAAATGGGGTTAATGATTGGTTATTTATAGTGAAAATTTATAACCTTTTACAACGGTTATATTACCGTTTATAACGGTAACATTACCGTTTGTGTGTATATATATAATATATAATATTAATTATTTTAAAGTAAGATAATAAATAAGATATTAAATACAGTTTATTTTATAAAATATATATAATTAGTATGCACAATAATAAGAATAGAATTGTTAGTGTAAATAAATCTAACTTCTAAATGAGATATTAGTGTGCATATATAAATAAAAGTTAGAATAGTTATCAAATTTTAATAACAATGTTTTTACACATTATTGCTATTACTCAGTATATTAGTTAGTACATGTATATGCATAGATATATATCTAATGTACATAATTAAAGAAGTGTTTATGATGCTTATGTAGATACCTTTGTGTCTATTATCTTTCTTGGTTAGGATATAAGCGGCTCGTGCTGATAACGTGTTATGATATTAGCCCTTATTCTAACAATATTTTCGAAGTAATAACTGAACTAAGAAATATGCTGAGTAAACAATATGATATCTTTTTTACTTCTGGATATCAAAACTACTGTGCAAAAGTACTATTTAAGGAGACAAACGAAATATAATTGGTGCATATAAAAATATAGTTGGTGAAGTCATGGTGTCATACAAATAATAGTGTCGGTGTCGGTAATTCATAACAATATATAATATTAATAGTATACTATTAAAAGTCAAAACTCAAAAGTGTCAATATATGAAACATGATCTAATCATATAACATGAAATCTATGTCTGAGTCCACGTGAACCAAGGACTCCAAAATATCAGTTAAATGTCGAATTTTTTTTACAATTTACGAGTACTCCAAGTACACTCAACTTCCTAGTCGACCGCCTAAGATCCGCCTAACGACTTTTGCAACATTGCTCTTGTCATTTCAAATGGCAAGAGTGAAGTTAGAAATATTTTTTTTTTCATATACTTTTCTTTTAAATATTAATAAATCCAACTAACTTTTATTATTTTTTTGGTTTGTTAAAATAAATGTATTTTTGAAAACGGCTAATTTGTAAACTACACGTTTTATTAATATTTTCACATGTGAGACATGAATCAAGTCCTATTTTAAACCGAAGTCTTTTTAGGTTTGACACTTCAACCACTTGAGCTATGAATCTCTTTAATTTATAATAGCAATTAAAAAACAAGGTTGTTTATAAAAATAACTTATTTTTTATTTTATCAGTAATAATAAAAAAATGTTGAAAATTTTTAATTAATAACTTAAACTTAAGTTCCACCATTTCAAACGGCAAGAGTGAACAGTGTCATGACTTGACAATTGCTGGCAAATCCTCCAACTTTTTTTACCACACTGTTCACGTCATTGAACATCATCGGATTCGGGGAAAATCCGTCTCCCGTATACCTGTTGCAATAAAAACCGATTAAAATCGAATTTAAATTTGAAACTTTGTGTTTTCCAATCCAAATCTTCATTTTCCGTCTAGTGCGAGTAGTGTTGATAAATTCTCAATTAATGAGAAAAGTTTTATCTGTCGGTATTTTTATATTTAGTTATTAATTGAATATTAATTATTACAAGAAAAGAAAAGACATCGGCAATTCATGTTAAACGTGATGGTTACCTAACAAGCAGGATGTAATATGTTGTTAAGTGGTCTAAATTAGTTGAAATTTTTTTTAGAAGTAGGGCAAATTTCGAACATTTGATTACAAGGGGTGTTATTATTTTTAATTACAAGAGGGGTTTTTGGGGTTAGCATTAACGAATAAGAGAGTTTTAAGAGAATGAAAAGCTTTATGTCAGTATAAGAGCTAATTGCCATTAATAGTGACGAATAAGAGTTAATTGTCATTGCTAGTGGTGAATAAAAGTCAAATTGCCATTAATAGTGGCAGATAAGAGTTAAATTGCAATTGCTAGTGGCGAATAAGTGGTTTACAGTTTTGATCTCTCCTACACCCCTATTCTTCCTTATTCGACAATACTAACCCCAAAAACCCCTTGTGATCAAATGTTTAAACTAAGCACTGCTTTTAAAAAAAAATTCAAATCACACTTTTGTCTATTTGTGAAGCTTAGATAAAACGTATGTTTTGAGTTTAAAATGTCGCAGGTTCAAATCATGCTACGCTTACCTATTAATACTACTTTGAGATCAATTCATGTTAGGCATATAATGAAGAATGTTTAAATCTTATGATACTATATGGTAAGTACCATATAAGACATAGATCGGCTAATATTTTTTTCTTTATAATTGAACTTTTGTAATAAGGAAGCGCACTTAATTCAATTCAATTGAACATTAGAAGCCCCGCTATGGGGCTCCAACGGCTGACCTGGCGGGCGCCGATGGACGCGAAACACTGCAGTGGGGTGCGGTCCAACCAAGGGCACGGTGGTGCCCAGCAAGCCAACGGCCGGCGCGGATGGAGAAAATAAGGTGGGCCCCCCTCCAGCGGCTATATACCTTCGTTCCAGACAAAACCCATCGCTTCCTTTTCATAGATCCGAATAAACCGGAGATGGTCGGAGGTCCACACAAAACCCTTTTCATCTCAGATTTGCTTCCTTTTCTTGACGAGATTGAGATGGAGATGGTCGGAGGTCTTTGTTTTGGTAGGGGATGAGGTTGAGTTGTTGAGTTTGATATATAGGGTTTGGGTGGTTGGTGTTTTGGCAGAGGATGAGGATGAGGATGAGGATGAGGATGGTTTGGGTGTTTGGTGTTTTAGTTTTATAAAAAAATAATAAAAAAATTAAAGGGGCTTCGAAGCCCCGCACCATAGAGGAACATCTTTGGGGTGGGGGCTTTAAAGCCCCCAGTGCCCACGTGACGCTGACGTGGCATTGGGGAGGGGCTTCGAAGCCCCTCACCATAGAGGATGAACTTAGTCTCCAAACCCGATGTGATGGATTCAAATCCTACAAAATGTTACCACTTATTTGTACCTATACACGGTCATGTTGATCAGAAGATGTTAATTCAATAATCCATTGATTAACAAAGCCTAGCTACTTTTAGTGTTATTATAAAAGTTTGTCATCCATTTGATTTTAACAAATATTTATAGTGGATTATAAAAAGGTATATAGTTCGTGCTATTATATATGTTTCACCTTTAAAGGAAGATTGATGTGTCTCAAAGGGGACAATTATATGTACCAACACAATCATCAAGTCTATTGAATTTGTATTGGCCACTGAACAGAAATGTGACAAGATCATGGCAACTTTCATTTAAGGCCATGTCTCAGATCTGCTTAACATCATTCAACAATGGTACACCTTCAAATGCATAATGTACAACTGTTTGATGAATAGACTATTATGCACATTCATATCTACCGCTACTCTTTTCCGTGGCATCAAAAGTGACAATGTACGCAAACGAGATGTTAGTTTATGGACCGAAGCATATAAGTTGTAAGTACTTATTATAGGTTGGGTTGATACGTAAACATTTATTTATTTATTTATTTTTTTGTTATTTTCTTATAAAACTTGTAAGCAATTAATGTGTTAATAATCATGCTTTTAAAACCCTATATTTACTTTACTAATATAATAACTTATTCAAAAAAAATAAATCTTATGATGCATTTTAATGTTTTTTATTATGTTAAATAAACCCCTATAATTGTGAGGGACTTTTGAACTGTTTAATATTTATGATGGTACAAGCTAAGTCACCATTAGAAGGACCACAATAAAAAAAAATCATGGGCCCTTGTGCCTCATACAAAGGATACAAAAACAAATATTCATACTCATGTAACAAATAAAGCCAAAGATTTACTTGCATCTTGTAATTTATAGTTTACATGCAATAAAACCTCTACTAAGAAAAGACAAAACACATAGCTAGGTTTTTACTATTTTTCTTTACTTTTTATGATACGAAATCAATGTTGAATAAACAACTGACATATCACATAAATTCTTCACGTAAAACTTATGATCAAAGCGGCATACGGTCGGTATTGGTTAGGTTTGTACCGATACCAACGGTCCAACGCTATGTTAGAAAAGCAAAATAGTAAAGGTATAGCTTATGATACAAAACATAATATATATAAAACCATGTTTATTTGGTTGGAAAGACATGGACGTTGTGGCAGGAATTCGATCGGTATCGATAGGTTTGCCAAGGAACTGGACTAAACCCAAAAAATAATTTTGAAAAATTAGTATATTTTAAAAAAACAAACAAAACACGGTTGTTGTAGAAGCCAATAGACACACATTCGGTCAGTATCTTTCAGGTTCGTTATCGTACCAAAAGTAAGCATAAAAGATATTTTTGTTATTAGCTAGTTTGTTACGGTACAGAACTAAAGAAACAAAAACTCGGCCGTTGTGGCGATGAGTCAATGCGTATTTAGTTGGTATCACTTAAGTTCGTTACAATACCGAAACTAAATTTAAAAATTAATTTCATCAAATTATTATACTTAAAAAACTATAAAAAAACACCCCTTCAAAAGAAGAACCTAAATTTAATATCTTTAAAAAACGTGAGAGCCCACAAAAAGCAAAACAATAAATAGACTAAAAATATGATATCTTATCAATTGTCAAGGACAAAAGATTCGAACCCGGGCAAAATAGGACGAAAGTGAATTAGCTAAAGAAACTTTTGCCAACTTACATGGTTAACATAATTGTTACAATAATGAAACTTATATCTTAAAAACTAGCCAAAATTTGATTTTTATCTATATATATAATTATGAGTTCTTGTTATCAAAAGCAATAAATATATAAAATACCAATGTGGTATAGTGGTAGGAAACTTTGTGTTCTTCAGTTGAGACCCATTCTCGATCCTCATAGACAACACTTTATGGAGGACACGAGTGAGCTCAATGAAGGAACATCTGAATCTTTGTGATATTCGGTTCGATTATGAGCCCCCCCCCCCGAGTTTTACAACCAGCGGGCCTTCGGACGGGTGAGTTTTCCCCCGAACTATAAAGAACTTGGAGGCGCTCAATGAATTTGTACGGCTAAGTTAGGCTAGCTGATGATGACCTTTTTTCATTAGGTCGTTCCGTAAAAACTACAGAGACAATTATTTATTAGTTAATCTTTAAAATAAAATTAAAAATTCATCATTATCGTACTCAGTAAATCCAACCAATAGCAAAGTTATGGTAGGGTCTGAGGAGGGTAAGATGTAGACAGTCTTACCTCTACCCCTTAGAAATAGAGAGGTTGTTTCCGGTGAGACCCCGGCTCGATAGTTGTTTTGCATCAAGCCTTGGACATAAGGCATATAACACTCACAGACTGATTGGTGCGTATACCTTTCTCTATCAGCTATCAACGGCTCAACGCCACCACATGATGCCTGATTAAACTTCCGCCACTTTTAACGTTATTTTCACGAAAATAGTAAAATAACATCAAAATTAGTGCAATTTCACTTTTACCCACCCGAAGACCCACACATCATCTATTTCCTTTCCTATATTGTATATTATTGCCTCTCCACATCAATTGTCCACATGTCATTCAACTAGCCTATCCACATCATTGCCAAGTCATCTATTTTCTTTCCTATATTGTATATTATTAAATAAAAAATGATGTTAATGATGGGAATCGAACCCTGGCACAATCCCGAGATGAAAACTTAACAATTGCAACAATAACCAACCAACCAAGGACTACTTATGTTTAATTAGTTGAAATAAAATCTTATATATTGAAAGAACCATTCTAAATGGAAGGTTTTTGTAATTATGGCAATGGTTGAATTGTCCATAAAAGACTCATTGGCTAAAATAGAATATAACAATCAATACATGATCAATAATCATTTGAAATTTAAACTGTTAACCGACATTAGTTTATATATATATATATATATTATGACGTCATCCGGGTTAATGTCCGGTCCGACTCGTGACCCAGTAAGGCGTCCGGGTCGATGTCCGGTTCAGGTCTGAAAACAATGATTTAAGCCTTAAAACATGGGATAATTAGGTTATTATTGTGGTAGAACCTAATTCAAAAACACGTTTATATTTTGTGTAATAATACTTATTTTGTCAAATTATTGTGGTATAACCGGAATACTTATTTTTATGCGGGTTTTCCATTGGAGAATATTAAAATTATTTGATAATTTATTTCTTATACGTTTATATTTTGTTTTCATTGATTTTGTATCATGTTTTTTCATCTTTAATTTTCAAAGTCAACATAAAATTTTTTAATCTTTCCAAAGTTGTTTGAGAATTTATTTATTGTAAAACGTTTTTAAGTTTTGCAAATTTAACAAAATATTAATGTCAGTGATTTAAAAGTTTGTTGCAAGATTGGTCAAAAAAAATTTGAAGTTGACTAATTCCAAATTTTTTATATTTTGTAACTATTTTGAAAATATTTCAAAACGGATTGTTTTGAAATAATATCAAATTTGTTAGTTATAAAATGACGGCCAAAAAAGGTTTTTATTGATATATTTTTTTGGTTTAATGGTTTAAGGTAGAAAGATGTTTTATGTTGTCATTTTACTTTGTTTGTTGTTATATGTTATTTTGTTTTAATAAAAACAACAATTTAATAAAAACAACTTTATTATTGTTCAAATATTATTCATTATTAAATATGCTATTATGGTAAATTTAACTTGGATGCTATTGTTTTATTATATTTTCAGGTAGTGAAGCAAAATAAGTTTCTTTTGATAGAATGTTTGAAGAACTTGATGGTGGTTTAATATGAAAGAACATGTTTATGACTTTTGTTGATGTTTTTTGGTTGTTCGATGTACATTAACTTATTGTAACTTTTAAATTTTAATATCTAGACAATGTAAATGGTTAATGTTTTGGTCCGAAAGTTTGAAGAAGTTTCGTGTTGATTGAATTTGTTGTTTAAATTTATTATGTTTGTTGACATGTTTTTTCACCCGTGTGTAACACCGGCTATACCCTAGTAAATACATTATATGTGCGCACCACACAACCAGAGCGTTATAAAATTAAATATATAAATATCTAATACGTGGGCACCAAGTTCATCATTTCATCCCTTATTCTTTTTCAGTTTTTCCAATTCCGTGAAGAACAAGCACTCAATAAACATAACAATTCAACGAACCTTCCCGGCACCATACAAAAATCCCCAAACTACCCTCGAATCATATGATCAATCAAGAACCTTCCAGACCCATCAGTCACCACTATATAACACCACCACCATTAACAACATTCATATAAAACATAATAAAACAATCTTCATTCATTCAATTATCTTAATCAGCTTATTAACTTAAACCATGCCAACAAGACCAGTTGGACCCGTGCGCCAGGACTGGGAGCCAGTGGTGCTCCACAAGTCCAATCCGAAGGCGGGCGCCCTCCGCGACCCCAAAGCGGTGAACCAAGCGCTTCGGTCTGGCGCACAGGTCCAAACGGTGAAAAAACCATTGGAGGTACAAACAAAAAACAGCCAGCGACGGCTGTTTCGCCTCGTAAGCTCGACAAGCGGAACAGCCGGCTGCAATTGAACGAGTGGGCCATGAGGTGCGCCACTCGATTCAAAAGGCCGGAGTAGAGAAAAAAATGAGCCAGGCTGAGCTGGCGAAACAGATAAATGAGCGGCCGCAGGTTGTTCAGGAGTATGAGAACGGGAAAGCCGTCCCGAACCAGGCGGTTTTGGCGAAGATGGAGCGAGTGCTTGGGGTGAAGCTTAGAGGGAAGATTAATAATAAGTGAGGGTTTGAATATGGTGGTTGTGTGTTTGTTATTAGAGTTGTTTGTGTTGTTGAAACTTGAATGTTATTGTTAAATGTTAATGAGATTTGGTGATGGTTTTTGTATTGAAAATTAGTAACTTAATTTGGTTATGTCACATTAAGGATTCGGTTCGGTTATTAGTCTAAATCGAGTCGGAATAGAGGTCGTCGGTTAATCTTTTTTTATTAAACAACGGATTTTGGTTAATTTGTATTTGTTTATTTGGTTAGCTTGTCGTTTTTTGGTTTGGTTATGATGATTTTGGATAATAACCAACGCTAAACTTTGGTAAAAGATTTAGTTTTAAATAAGATGAAGTGGAAGGATAAATTATGAAAAAAAAGTATTAAATATATGAAATGAATGTATAAAGCATGAAATAATAGTTAAACTTTGGTAAAAAATTTTAGTTTTAAATCAGATGGAGTGGAAGGATAAATATATGAAAAAAATATATCAAATATATGAAATGAAGATATAAATCATGTATGGTTAAACTTTGGAAAAAAAATTTAGTTTTAAATCAGATGAAGTGGAAGGATAAATATATGAAAAAATATGAAAGAAAAGTATTAAATATATGAAATGAAGGTTTAAAGCATGGAATGGTTGTATAAAAGTTTAATATATATATGTGATAATATGAATAGTTCGGTTTAGTTAAATTACTTTTTAGGTAATTTTCGTAGAAAAACTGGTGACTAATCGTTTAATTTGGCTTTCGGTTATCAATTTTTTTCGGTTTTTAGTTTAGTTTTAGTCAATAATTTTATTGCTCACCTCTCTAGTATTGCATAAGGAGAATAACAATATTGCTTACGTACACGGCAAAAATAATAAATATGGAATTTATGGGATTGATACGTTTTACTTGAACCGTCCAGAATGATGGGCTAAAAGGTACAATATATATTACATATTAGAGATGAACATTTTACCATTTGATACCGATGGTATCGAATCGATATCAAGTTTTAAGTTTTTAATATGGTACCAGTATTTTATGAATTTTGCACGAAAACATACCGGTACCGAACTGATACAAGTACCATACCGGTACTGAACTGAACATTTCAATACCATTACCGGTACCAAATATTCTGAATTTTCAGGATCGAACTGGTACCATCCTGATCTAATCTCTATTACAAATGCGTTCAATTAGCTTATCTCCGTGATTGCTAAGGGCCTTAAAGCACATCAATTTTCTTCGTCATTTCAAAGCATCCTTACAAATGTTTAACATCGTCATCTCTTAATTTACTTAAATTGGCCGGGCCCACTAACCTATGATTAAGTTGGGCAATATCCTTCAAATTTAATCATTGAGTTATCATAACGGATTTGGTAAATTGGGCCGAGCCCAGTAACCTATGATTAATTTTTTTTCTTATTTTTTAATAAAAATAAGTTTGTTATTATTTATTAGGGTGTGGTTACTGTACAATAATTGCTTAACGTACGATAGGTACGCGAAACGCTCAGGAAAAAACAAAAACGCTCAAAGGCAAAAAATTCTTAAACGCTCAGCCAAAACTAAAACGCTCAGCAAACGCTCAAAAACGATTTTCGTGAAAAAAAAGTAAAAAATTGATCGATTAACGATCCAAAACTGCTTTTTCGGTGTACCAATGATTAATTGAATATGTATTAACGATTCCAAGATGTTAGGATGCAATTTCATGGATCGATTTCTAAATATAGGGTATTCGCGTACTTATTGTACGTTAATGTATTATTGTATTCTATCTTTTCTCTTATTTATTAGATAGATATTTAAGTGCTAAAAGTAAATTACAAATTTTCACTTTGATCTGCTATATATATTTGAGCATACAATTTTGACGGATTTAAAGATACTCATTTTTATTCAATGAATTAGTTTTTTAAAGTGTAACACTGTAACATGTCTCAACTATCACAAATAAAATATCTTATATTAATGTAGTTAATCTAATAAAATACAATATGTTGTGTATGAGTGTCCCTATGTGTTGATTTTCAAACTTTGATTATGTGTTTTATAAACAAATCACATAATTGTATAACATGATTAAATCTATGTCCCTGGGTAGGCTTATATAAGACAACCACTCCCTCAAGTAACTTAAGGCAGGATAGATGATAAGAAACTATGTACTTGTTAGGAAAACGGGTCGGGTTAACAAATTAAGAAGTTTACTAAAAGGAATTATTCAAACACCCGTATATAATTCTTTAAACGCGTTTTAAATTTCTACTAAATTTCTCAGTTGGCTTGTACATCTCGTCTTTGCGTGCGTAATGAAATGAATTTCTAATGAAATTTACCAAATTATAGGTGTGAAGACAAACCCGAGAATATGTAGCGAACCCAAATGGAACGAGAAACAAAGTAAATGCAAATGAAGTAACACAAATTTAAAGTAGTTCAACAGGTCGTGCACAATAACTTATCGACGTCAAATAACTATAACTTTGTTTTCAGTAGGATCGGGTTTGCCATTCAAAATGGGGTGGCGGCGCAGCTTGTTGCCCGCTTATCCACCTCTTTATTGTATTTGGATCCTTTTATTAAAAAAAATTAGAAACTAAAAAAAAACACACATGTGATGTGGTTACAAATATTTTTTTGTTTTTTGTGTTTTATGTGAAAATTGAAATCACAAAAATAGATTCACATTTTCATACCATTGTTTTTATTATTTATGAAGAAGACATGAATCTATTATAAGAAGCGAATAATAGAGGGGAGAAAGAAAATGAAAAATACACAAATATATTACAATCATGACAATGCAAATAATCATATGACTCGAAAACAAGTCGATATAGTGATTATCTCTACGAGATAGGAGAATGTAGATTTGAGTATTGAACGGAGAATGATCGAGGCGGTATATCAATCTCATTTCTCCATTCTGATCCTTGATCGAAGTTTTGGGTATAACTGTACTCGTCGTAAGAAACTTGAGCATGTTTTGTGGGTGATCTCATTAAAAGCTTCTTTCTTTCTCTCCTTAACTTTTGCCATATAACTTTCCACACGAACTTTGAAGACCTGCTTGGCTCGCGAGTAGTCAAACCAAGACGGTCTTTGAAGACCTACGCCACATCTTGATATTCATGGTTGGAGCCTGCCTTGAATGGCAAGGGTTTTTGTTTCTTTATGAGGACTAAAGTGAAGCTTTAAAGGACAAGAAGTTAGTACGGTTAAAGGAACTCTATATATTGACAACATGTGTATGTATGATGGTCAAAATGACTATATATAATGGTCAAAACTAAGAAGAACATATTTTTTTTAGAGAATTACAAAAATAGTCCTATAGTTTGTCAAAAATAACATATATTTGGATCTATCTTGAAAAAGTTACATGAATAAGATATGTAATTGCCATTTTGTCACAGACTTCAAACATGATCGTATGGCATAAGATGTCATAGTAAGCTTACAACCTTGTTAAGTTGCTAGAAAGAAACAACTATTAACCTTTCTGGGCACAACTATGTATGAAAATACACATAGTCGTGTGACCTTTAAGATAATATAAAGTACCATTATCAATAAAAAATATATATATTATGTATTGAGGGTCCCTAAGTGTTGTTCATAATGTAAAGGCATCATATTTTGATAAGTTTTAAGTTTTATATCTATAGTGTCATCTTCTTCATGTCCTAAGGTAGGCTAATATGAGAGCCACTTCCTCAAGTAATTCAAGGCCGGATAGAACCATATATATATTTATCGGAAACTTATAGAGACTTGTTTGGAAAATGATTCGAGTTAAAACCCGCTAAAATTACTAAAAAGAGTTATTAATGAAGTGAATCTTCAACCAATTCATTAAGTGTACATGTGAACACACAAACGCGTACGTTGGCAACCACACGAACATACATATGTGTGTTACGAAAGGCAAACCGGTTGAAAATCCAATTCGAACACACACAAGGTGAGAGCAAGCAAACTAAAAAACAAATTAGATAAAAGTAATTAATTATAGGTTGAAATACCATACACTTATAGGTTGATGGTGTAAAAAGGCAAATCAATCTCAACTAATGTTGAGCAAGACCATTTTACATAAGAGATGTAAGCTTGACTTGTGAGTTGTGATTAATGTTAGAAACTCTGCTAGGCTTGGTGTGTTTGTTTTATTATTTATTTGTTATTTAGCTTCTTTTTCTTGTTTTTTTAGTTTATATGTGCATTTATTCTTTTAACATTTGTAATTTTAATATTATATATAATATAACGAACATAACATTTCTATTACCATTAAATTAAGAGAGAATAATCTTGCAATTACATATTTTATTATGTTATGTAAATATCATAATATTCGTATGAATAATAGAGTTGTATTGACTGGCAATATAAAGCTTGTTTTCAAGCTCATCTATATCGGCCAAGCTTCAATTTCAACTTGAGCTTCGATAGAGTAGCGTATGACTTAGCTCATTTACACATTACGTACGTATATGTTACGAGTCATTCAACATTTTTTCTTAAATAAAATGATTTTTTAATAACTAAGACCGAGCTAGCAAACGAGTGCAGATAATTTAGTTTATGACAAATCACATAGAATCAAACATATTGACATATATTTTTCATACTAATGTTTTCTTTATAAGACACAAAATTGTTTTCTTGTTATAAAATACACACCCAAAAGGAAGGTAAGAAAAAGACTTATTGTAATTGTCATTATCATTGTCCAAAATTTATTCATAGCCAAAAATATCATCAACCAAAATGAAAAAAATAAAAATTATCATAAGTACAAAAATAAATAACAACCATACTCTTAAAGCTATCTTCCTATAGGTTGATTAGTTATGAAAACATAGTTTTTGATACATGCTTGACGAAGTAAATATTATCTAGACGATAGGTGAATGTCGATTTGTGTATTGAACAGAGAACGATCGAGGCAATATATCAATCTCGTTTCTCCATTCCGATCCTTGATCAAAATTTTGGGCATAATTGTACTCGTCATAAGAAACTCGAGCATTCTTCGTGGGTAGTCTCATTAGAAACTTCTTTCTTTCTCTCCTTATCTTCTGCCATATTACTTTCCACACCAACTTTGAAGATCCGCTTGGCTCATGAGTAGTTGAGCCAACTCGGTCATGAGCACGATTGGGTTTGACTGTCAAGCTACGCCACATCTTGGCATCCATAGTTAGAAGTACTTGTATTGAATATTGTTAGCTAAGGCCTTTTGTTTTGTGAGGACTAAAAGTGTGATTCTTTAAAGAAATAATAGTTAGTAGGGTTAAAGGAACTATAACTACACATATATATACACACACTTGTGTATGTATTATGGTCAAAATGGGTGACTATTAATGGTCAAGAAGACAACAAGATTGAGGTCAACAAGATCTAGCAAGATGAGTATGTATATACAAATAACAATACCATGTGAATTAAGAATATTGTATATTTTATTTCACAAATTCTTTCAAGTGCATAGCTTTTCTTGTTTTCTTTAAAATGCTATCAAATTATATATATATATATATATATATATATATATATAGGGTAAGGATCCTAAGAGAACCCTTTGTAAATTGAGAACTTCGAAACCATTTTGAACCACTAAAAACACCTTTAAAAAAATCATAAAACAAAAAATAACAAAAATTTTAAAAAAGTAAAAGAACCAAAATTCTTATATTTCATCCCGGTTTCATTAAAAAAAACGTCATATTATACACATAAGCATAATTTTATTTAATCTTTAGTTACGTAATATACACATATGTACAATATCATTTATCTTAATTATACATATGTGTATAGGAAAAACATGTAAATGAACATATATGTATATATTATACATATGTGTATATAATTTAGATAAACCGAGTTTTTTTTGTTTTTTTTATGAAACCGGGATGTTAGAATAAGAATTTTGGTTTTTTTTTTACTTTTTTCATTTTTGTGTTTTTTTTATTTTAAGATTTTTTTCTTATTTTTAGGTTTTTTATGGTTCAAAATAGTTCTCAATTCAAAAAGTTTCACTTATGATCCTGATCATATATATATATATATTGGATCATTTCAGAAGTTTTTTTACACTGAGAAGTGTATGGCCAATATTCTATATTAGTTTTAGGATTGTGTATGTTTTTATATTCGCTAAAAGTCGGTGTGGTACGTACCTCAGTACGTTTATTTTGTAAGAACAAAATGTAATTGTTGGAGAAATGAGGACCCTATATAAAGGGTCACTTAACCCATTTCTCCACAACCAAACCTTGTGAATACAACCCTTGCATTTTATTTTATCCAAGTAACCTAAAACTCTCTCAACCCTTCACCCCAACCTCAAACTTTCGGCCTCCACTAACCCCACCACAAGATCCGAGATCTCGGTCCTTACTAGTTGTTTCCGCCAACTAGTGAAGAGGTTGATCCAAGACAACTAGTTCTTAGTTTGTTGTGTTGTTTGATCCGGTTTCGGGACCTACAATTGGTATCAAAGCTTTCGGGCTCGACTAGTTGTAGATCTTGGGTCACAACCTTGGATTTTGGTCTTGTGTGTGAAAAGACGGATTTTTTTGGAGAAAATAAGTGATTTTCGTGTTCTTGTGTTCTTCAAGTTTTAAGGAAATAAAGTTGTTCTTGTTCAAGATGATGGTAAAAATGTGTTAAAAGTTTGTATTTGAGGTGTGTGAATCACAAAAGATTGTGTTTGTGTTGGTGCATGTGAAAGAATATTTGAAAAGTTGTATTAAACATGCAAATGGTTATGGTTGAGAAAGGTGTTGGAAAGTTGGTTGGTAACATCCTTCTTATGAGTTATAGATAATTCGAATACAACTGTAGTTGTAGGTGGGACCCGAATACAATTTATCCATTCAATTACAATCACCCAACTCACATACATTTCAGCCCTTAACCCCTAGCCTTAGTCCTAACTCGCTTACATTTCAGCCCTTAGAGCATCCACAACGGGGGCCAATCCCCAAGGTCTGAATACACATGGCATATCACGGACGAGGGATCCTGAAGATGCAACCGATGTGGAGGCGGTGGTTGTGTTGCAGGTCCGAATCTGCAACCCTGCAGCGGCCGGGAAAAAGTGAGCCCTTCACCAAAGGCCAAATTAAAAATTAAAATAATAATCTTGAATAGAAATGGTTAAGAAATCAAATGCAATGGATTAATAGATTTGTTATATAACCATGGATGAAGCTCCAAGAGATATTCAGGATAGGAAATGGAAAAATGGTTGACGGCTGTGACAGTAAAGAAGAATGTATTAGGTTAAATAGTATGATGTATTTTTCTTTTCTTTCTTTTTTACACTTCTTTTTAACTAATTTATATTCTTCATCCTTCTTTTTATATGTTTAGCAAAATTGACCTTAGATTTTTACATTGTATTTCTTTTTCATCTTTTCTTTAACTAAATTGAACTCATGTTCCAATAGCTAGATATTAAAATAAATAAAATATATAATCATTTCTATAAATTTTAGCAACACATAACATATGCCAAAAAACTAAATTTCTCATATTCTTAAATGCTTTGTTTTTAAATGTTTTTTTTTCAAAAGTTATACTTTCTAAATATTTTTTTCTTTAAAAATTATATTTTATAAATATTTATTGTATCATTTAAATATATGGGAAATATAAAAACTAAGTTTCTTATAAAAATAATCTAATTAAACATAAATTTTTGGCACTCGCATACTTTTGGCACTCGCATACACTTGAGCCACTCGCATACTTTGGTGTAGTATTACAAATTCCAGTTTGCATACATTGATTGTTCGATTACATCTCGGTAATTCGATTACTCTCTTACACTCGCATACAATCTCCAGATTCGATTACTTTTCTTCAATTCGCTTACTCGATTACTTTTCTCCAACCACCAACCACAATCCATCTTGCAAACCTTCTGTCTCGCAAGCCTCTTGTTCTTGCAAATCTGTTTTGAGTTGTGTTGTTGATCTTGTCTAGAGACGAGGTTGTTAGTGGTATCTCAGATCTGTTTTTTTTAAGATTGGGTTTGGATGTATTAATTTGGTGATGGAGAAACAAATAAAGAAATTATGAAAAGATAAAGATTGATGGATGTCATTGAAAGATTGAATTACAATTTAATTTTTATTTGAAGTCCATCAATTTATGGTGCATATTGGAGTATTGTGTGTGGCTCGTAATTTTTGGATTACATTAAAAAAAAAATGGAATAGTTTATGTATTTTATTTGGTGAACTTGTTCATACGTGGAAAACAACTTTTATTTGGTATTGACAGAAGAAATTTTTGTTGTTTAGAACCATTTACAAAATTTGTGAACCAGGCAATTGTTAAAAGGTTTGACACGGGTCTAAAGGTTATTTCGGGAATTTAGCATTACTTACTTCAGGTTTCAAAGTTGATAAGATCTTTCTTCGAGCCGGTCCAAGAAAAGGTCTTGGGTTTATTTGTAAAAAAAAATAAAAAAGGAGAACCGAATGGATATGTTAAAAGAAGAATTCAACAAGTTTGAACATATTCAAGGAGAATCGATTGCCTCTCTCATCAACAGATTTGAGTCACTCGTTACTAAATTGAGTAGTGTCGGTATCATCCCTGGGTTGTCTGAGATCAACATGAAGTTGTGGGATTCACTGCCTTACACATGGTATAGCAGTGTGATTACCATCAAGAGAACGACAAACCTGGATACCTTAACACTCTCAGAGTTGACTTCTACCATTAAGTCTTGGTGCAAAGAAAATAAAGATGAGACAAGTGATGCGGGTGTGAGCAGTCAAGCAAGTCCTATCATCCCCGAGTGTGCTGCAGGTGGAAGTAGTCAAACAAGCACCTCATCAAGCTCCACTGATGAAATACCTACACCTGCCTCTCGCATTCCCGAGGTACACAAACTTTGCACACAAGATTGTATTGATAAAGTCTTGCACTATAGAAACCATAATGCTAAAATTCTTGAACAAATAGATAGCATTAGAGTTCAGAATGAATATCTTAAAAAGGTTGCAAATATCTACACTATTAGAATTAACACTCATGGTAATGATATGGCCGATCTTAAGGAACAAGTTTCAGTTGCTAGAAATTTAGCAAACGTCATGAAAATCATGTAATTGAACTAAATGCTAAAATTGTTAAATTAGAAATTGAGTTAACCCAAAAGAAAATTGCCATAGAAAACTTTGAGTTAGCTTCCGAAAAGCTGAACAAATTAATTGGATCACAGATGGATTTAAGATTAAAGACTGGTATAGGCTATGATAGTTCTGCTGTACCACCGCATTTTAATGATAACTACACTAGCCTTCCTCACTTTGATTTTAACTCACCACCAGAGGAAGAAATGGTCTATGGTATTGGTCATGTGCCAATTTCAAAGACGTTTGTTCCTGCTGCTCCCAAGACTGTTGATTCAGCTGTTCCTTCAGTTAGTCCTAATAGTAGTCCATCTTCTTCAGCAGTTAGTGTAGAAGAAAGTGGGTCTGTGGAAAGGCCTGTTGAGGTGAACATAACTAGTTGTTCATCATCAAGTTGTGAGACTGATGAAAATTCATGTAAAAGCAAAGTGTTTGAAAATGATAATCAAACGAGTCCTTCAAGTAAATACGTGCCACCAAATAAAAGATCATTTTCTCAAACAACTAATCAATCGCAAAGTCCTCAGTCATACAACTGTTTTGATAACAACTATTATAGTTATTATCAACAAAATTTTGTTGATCTATATTACACTAACGTTTTTGATGATCGAGGTCAATCATCTAATGTGTTTTATACTCATGTTCCTTTCCACAGATCACCTTTCCCACCACACCAACCTTTTTATAGTTTTGACGAGTTCTATAGTTCTCATAGGAGAAAGTGTTGTTTTGTTTGTGGTCATTCTTCTCACATTGCAAAACATTGCAAGCACTGGTTCAAGCAACAACTTGATATTCAAAGGCGGCTTAGTTAGTCCCCAAAAGGTGCTTTTAGTAGCCCATATTCAAGGACTAATCAAGCCGATAGTGAAGCCAGTGAAGTGGATGTGAGATCCAAAGTCAATAAAGTAAAACACAAGAGAAAACCTTTTTGGAGAACTAAAAAGGATAAAATCAAAAAGGATCCTAAGACTGAAAAGTCTAAGGATTCACCAAAAACAGTTTTAAGATTTAGAAAACAAAAGTCCAAAATTGCCAAAATCAAGGAACAAGTTTGTGCTTGGGGATTCCTAAGGACTGTTCTTCAAGCAATGAGTCGCCAAGAAATAATTTGTTTACAAGAAATAAAATCAAGTTTGGTCGATTTATAGTCGTCTTTCCCGAGACAACTAAGTCTCGGGAACCCATGTCTATTTAAACCCTTAGTGCATGTAGGGTCAATCAAGGAGGACTATCAAGAGTATCCAGTACTTAGATAGTGGTAGCACCCGGCATATGATGGGAGACGAACTCTTGCTGTTTGATGCTAAACCATTCGATGGCGGATTCGAGTCTTTCATAAGCGACATGGGAGAACTACAAGGAAAGGGAAATGTTTCATACTTTGTGCTTCAACAATGCCGACCTTGTTCAAATGGCTCAACCAAAACTTGTCGAGCATCTCTCAAACTCATTTCGTCCAACTACTTCTTTCAAGTGATGGATCCAGCGTCAGCCACTGGGCTTCGGTTTGAATCTCTTCAAATTTGTTATATGACATGACAATGCATGTTTAGGATAGTCCATCTGACAACAGTTTTGTTGACCTTTTCACTAAAGCCATTGTTCTATTTTGATTAAAACAACCTATCTATCTTTATATATAAAATTGTAAATATTTTTCAAATATGTTTCAATTTTAGAGGGAGAAAAGGAGTTAACTTTAACTCACCTAAAAGATTTTATCTTTGCTTTAAGAAGAACAAAAACTAATTCACTTGAATTTCCAAAAATATTTTATATTATTATTTTATTTAAGAAAATATGAAAATGACTTAAGAGTATAATATATTTTACTTTCTTTAAGAAAAACAAAAAATGAGTCACTTGACTTTCCAAAAATATTTTATATTATTTATTTTAATTAAGAAAGTCTGAAAAAGTTTGAAAAGTATAATCTCTTGTTTAGAGGGAGCTCCTGTTTAGAGGGAGTCAGATAAAATTAAAACTTATAAAATTTTGAGAAATTGATCTGACCTTTGGAAAATGATAAGAAACTGTCTAAGGTGATCCTAGCACATGAAAAGAGTAGATCAAAAGCCAACAAGATCATTGTTTGATGTGTAGACAGGCTTAACAAATAAGTAAGTATCATAGTGATATAAACTTAAATATCTGCCTATGCTAGTGGTTACACTCTTATGAAGCGGTTGCCGAATCCAAATAAGTCATATCAATGAAGGCGGAAATCCTAATAGTCAGTCATACACGAGCCCGTTAGTGATTGGTCACAAAATGAAAACTTATTTCTTGCTTTAGTTTCGAATATTGAAAATATCAAAAATCATTGAAAAAGCAGAAAAACTGCAAAATACTCAAAAAATACTCAAAATCAACAACAAAAATGTTGATAATTTTATCAAACAAAAAGGGGTATATTAGAACCACGTAACGTGGGGCAAACAAGTAAGTCCTAAACACTTTATATGAAGGCATAAGTCAACAAGGCTAGTAAGTCCATGGTTCAACCTTTACATATTGTTTGAAAGAAAAGTTTGCAAAAAGTCTATGAAGCTCAAAATGTTTTGATCAATCATTAGGGGGTCGGAGTCAATTCAGGGTGATACTGATGAACACAAACTATGTCCGAGGTATGATGGAGTTTGTAACATGTTGGATTAACAGGGGACCACACAAGTATTGTGCTTAATTAATACCTTAATGTATCACGATGAAATCAAAATACTTGTTAAGTTTAAAGTGGACCAACATATCTACAATCGACTTTGGGTTCTTGGCATAATAATATCCAAATAGAAGTGTGATCTAGGACAATATAGATAATGTGATTCCATGTTGTGATCTTTCTCGTAAAAATATTAAAGTCATTAGAAATTTATGTAAATATTATTGTTATATAATAATAAATTCATCTTTACTCCTATCTTTTTCATTTTTCTTGTGTTATTTTATGTTTCAACTTCAAAATATTATGTGTATATATATATATATATATATATATATATTCGAAATATTATAACATATGAAAATCTCAAAAAGATTTTAAGTTCTTATGTGTTCGTACATATTTTATTAAACCTTGGTTTTATTCAAAATCATGTGTTTTGTTGTCAAGGTCGTTTATACAAAGTTCGTTGGAAACCTGGGACTTAAACAGATCATTTACAAGTTGAGAGACTGAAATTGGTATTTTATGAAAAGTCAAGATAAAATAAAATTTCAGAGTTATTCTGCAAATACTTCAAACCAAGAGCATGTTTTAAAAATAATATTCTTCTTTGACCCTCAATAGGGTCTATGAATGAATCTTATTCGCTTTAAGTTTTGGGCAGCAGTATATAGACAGGTAGATCAAGATCAAGTGTCCCGGGCTGCAGAGTTTGAAGTTGCCGATGCTGAAGTGCTTAAAAGAAAACGAGAATGTGACAGTTGGCGGTTGAACCTAAAAATGAACTGATCAAGTTTGAAGATCAGTCGAAGGACAAAGCAAAGAAACAAGTCAGCACAAGAAAGTCAACAAAAAAAACTTAGATGTCGAGCCTCCCCCGCATATGATGTTTCTAAAATTTTTCGTTGCTGATTCTTCCTGGGAAATAAGATTGAAGTTCAAGTCTTCAAGATCGGAAAATAAAGAACTGTTCAAGATCCAATTTTGTTCAAGCTCTTGGATCAAGAAAAGTACTAGATTTCAAGAAATAAAGACGAAGCAGGGAACTTGATGAAGGTTTCTGGACATACTCAATCCTAGAGGGAGATTGTAGGGCCAATATTCTATATTAGTTTTAGGATTGTGTATGTCTTTATATTCGCTAAAAGTCGGTGTAGTACGTACCTCAGTACGTTTATTTTGTAAGGACAAAATGTAATTGTTGGAGAAATAGGGACCCTATATAAAGGGTCACTTAACCCATTTCTCCACAACCAAACCTTGTGAATACAACCCTTGCATTTTATTTTATCCAAGTAACCTGAAACTCTCTCAACCCTTCACCCCAACCTCAAACTTTCGGCCTCCACTAACCCCACCACAAGATCCGAGATCTCGGTCCTTACTAGTTGTTTCCGCCAACTAGTGAAGAGGTTGATCCAAGACAACTAGTTCTTAGTTTGTTGTGTTGTTTGATCCGGTTTCGGGACCTACAAGAAGTGAATGTGTAACTCCATTAATCCCTAATTTCACTCCCTTTCTTATGTGTAGGTGCATATATATATATATATATATATATATATATATATATATAAACCAACTGACGGTTTACTCACAAAAAATAATGTTCAATGAAGGGAACCAATCAGATTTTTACGACACAGGCACCTTCATGGCCGTTAATCGCACATTTACGACACAGGTGACCTTAAGTCTTAGTATTTATCCCTGAAATATTATGTATTTGATAGATTAGTTGATAAATATGTCTGTTTTACAGGTTAGAATATATAAAAACGAGATAGGAAGTTAAGAACAATTTATTTGAACTATGCATTCCTTTTCATGTGTTTGCTATATTACAAAAAATGCCATTAATTTTGGCTGCTATATGGAGCTATTTCTCTGCTGTTGTGACTTGGTCAAATGTCAAAGTTAACTATAATCTTACTTGCTTTGGTTATGAAATAGGATCATACAATTTGAGAAATTGATACATAAATCTGGACTATGTAGTTTTCTAATTTTCCCCAGATCTTTTTTCTATATATACCTTTTGTGGACTGATAATTCATAGATGGTTTTGACTTTTATAGGTTAAACGTATACTAGAGTAGCAAATATTTTGTTCTTGTGTTTGTTTTCATGTCAAGCATTCGTCAAAATTGTTTTTATCTTTAAATTTAAAACAATGTATGAATTTTGATAATTGTATACAAACTCTTTTTAGAAAACTGATAAAAATAATGATGGTTGATCTCACACTATTGTATATTGTTTTGTTTACATATTTGCTATATGTCATTGTTGGCTACTGCATTGGTGATCTATTTTATGTTACATTTGCGGACGTCCAGATGGCACATTCACACGGGTCACATGTAGTTAATAAAAAAACTAATTTAGACAAGGAAAGGTAAGCAAGAAGATAAATATAGGTGTGTCATATGCTCATATATATGTTCATGCTATTGCTTCCATTCATATTGTTAGTTTTCATACTTGCTGATGCTTTAGTACATTTTCCTTTTTACTACTTATGGTGTTAAAAGAAGTTGTAGGTATGAATACCATATGCGATATGGGTCGGCGGGAGATTTGTTGCAACACTCACGGGTTGATGTTTGTTGGCCAGATTATTATGTGTATCTAAAACTGTCATGCAATATAAAATTGTCATGTAAAACTTTATGAGCATTCGAACATGTAATGCAATTAACATGCTCCCTTGCAACGCGCGGGGTACTAATACTAATTAAAAAGAAAAATAAAACGGATGGGACGGGCTTTGTGAATGGCAACTAAAGCGGGAATAATCACCTAATTGGGTGATGGATACATTAAACCAAAGAAGCCAAGAAGAAAAACAAAAATCACATATCACTTGTTATGAGTATGATTGCTTTAATATTGTTAAAAATATGCAAATCTAAGAGTTTGGCAACTGTTTTAACGAGATAACATCCGACTTAGTTGTTTGCATGAGTTATTGAGACTCATGATAAATTTTGTCGGTTTGATATTCCACAAATTGTACGACTAGTTGAGATGTATTTATACGAATTTGATTAAAATGCTAAACAAAGAAGTTGGGTTTAACTCGAGACAAACATTGGCAATTTAAAAGGGGATACACGAGCTTGCGAGCTTGGTGTATCATTTATTGAATCTAGCTCTTGTACTACCCATCGCAACTGCAACCGTTGAAAAATGCTTTTCGAAAATGAGGTACGTGAAGTTTGATTTGCATAATCGGATTTGTGATGAGAACTTAAACAATAGTTATATTTATTATAAGCTGAAAATGACTTGCTTAAGATCGTCTTTATAGATGATGTATGGTTATATTTTAAATAAATGAAAACCTGTAGGGAATACTTCAGATATATTGTACTTTCATTTTCACTTATTATGATATTTCAGGTACTTATTTTAGTTATATGAAACTTATGTTGATTATCTTTTTTTTATATGATCTGATCCGACCCGACCCAAATCAAGTAATCTGGTGGCTTGAGAGGGGGTGATGAGCGACATAACTAAGAGCGACGCGTAAGATTTATGGTAGATAATTATATGATAGTTATATGTAATTAAAATCAAATGGCTACAAAGCGTTTCCTAATGGCTAGCAATTTCCAGACGGTTCTGAACTCTCGATTTTTAGGGTCTGGAGACATGGTTTAGAAGAACGGATGAACCTAAGTAGAGTTGTAAACAATGTTTTAAAAACCGGTATTTTATTTGTATCGAATTGGGCTAAAAAACGGTACAACCGGTTGAATCGAGCTATACCCGGAGGTTCAACCGGTTGAATAGTTTACCTTATAATTTCCTATAAATTCAACTTCAACTTCAAAAATAACCCAAAAGTAAATGATTTCATAACAAAAATTAATCTATATTCAAAAGAATAATACAAAAGTACTCAATTTTAAAAAAATAGTCCTAAAGTTTACACGTTTAAATGTTAATTGTTTTGTTAAAATTAGTTTTAGAAAAATATGGGTGTCACAAATATCAAAAATTTCTCGTACTTAATTAAAACCGGTTTGCTGGTAAAAACCGGTACTTTAGAAAAAACTGCCGATACGATATTCTAGCAAGCCGGCCAAAAATATCGGGCTTAAAATACCGTTATGTTGTGCAAAATCCAGTTTAACCGGTTCATCCGGCCGGTTTTAACCGGTTTTTAAAACACCAGTTGTAAAAGTGGGAGTAAAGGAAAAATTTTCAATCAAGTCAAAATAAGTGGCAACTAGACCGTTGGGTTTTTTTCCCATGAAAAAGCCCAATACAATTTATCCTACATGGGTTCTTATTACTATTATAGTATTATTTACTATATAATACAAAAGACAACAAAAATGAGAATGTTGAGAAGGAATCCAGTCCATTGATCTTAGATTTGAATGGTTGAGATTAATTTAATAAATAAAAATTAATAAAAAGGGCATGAAGGTAATAACCCACATTTGTTGACTTTCTCTTTCCACATGCAAGACACATGTCAATTCCCTCATCATTTTAAAATGTCCATAACTTTTCATACGACATTATTTATTAAAAAAAATTTCAACATAATAAGCGTTTTTTATCTTTAATATGAGTATCATATTATTACATAAAAATAAAAAAAAATTACTGGGTTTTTTTAATTGTGTTTTTTGTTGTTCATTGTGTTATATATATTCACCATTGTGTTTTACGTTTTAGGTCATTGTGTTATACGTATTCACCGTTGTGTCTTACATTTTAGGTCATTATGTTATACGTATTCACCATTGTGTTTTATGTTTCAAGTTATTGTGTAACATGTATTAATCATTGCGTTTTATGTATTAGATAATTTGTTGTTATTTTATCATTATTTTTACATATTATTATTACACAACGGTGTTATTAGTATTTAAAAAAACATAATGATGAATTGAAAGACACAATGACGGAAAAATACAATAACGAAAAAAGACAATGATAAGCGAAAAGACACAATGGTGTGCGAAATGACACAATGATAAACGAAAAGACACAATGGTGTGCGAAAAGACACAATAACGAAAAAAGACACAATGATAAGCGAAAAGATACAATGGTGTGCGAAAAGACACAATGACGAAAAAAGACACAATGATAAACGTAAAGACACAATGGTGTGCGAAAAGGCACAACTCCGGGTAATTTTAACGGACAAAGGCAAGTATATGTTGAAAATTTTCGGCGAGGCACACAATCATCCTTTTGTTAACGAAGATGATATCCACTTCCTAACTGATGCTAGGGAGCTTACATTTACACACAAAAAGATGTTAGATGATTTGGCTAATATCAACATTGGTCCGGTAAAGGCTTTTTATAATTATGCGGACCCTGTATGGTGGCTTTGATAAAGTTGGTGCAACAAAGTTTTTCTCGTGACTATATTACCAGCAAGGATGGTGCATTAAAGGGTTTTGTTTTGGGCTAATGATTGTGCCAAGAGAAATTTCTATGTCTTAGGGGACGTTGTCTCATTTGATGCTACATATCGTCATAACAAGTACAAAACTTTCAGTCTTGTATTATACATTTTTTCTTTCAATTATACAACCAAAAGTAGTGTGTATTGATTTCGTTTTATGTTTATTTATAGGTATAACATGGTTTTTGTTCCATTTACTGGAACTGACAACCATAATATGAATGTTACTCTAGGTGCGGCTCTCCTTGTATCTGAAACAGCTGAATCTTATGCATGGTTATTTAGGTGTTTTAAGAGTGTTTTTGGGTACGAACCCTAAGTGGTTGTAACTGACCAAGACCCCGCCATGAAACGTGCAATGGAAGACGTTTTCCCCAATTCTAGACACGGTCTATGCATGTGGTATATTATGGATAAACTATCAGGGAAGGTATAAACTCCATTTTATTTTATTTTTCCCTTTTTGTCTTTATAACAATAATAATTATATTGTTTTTAATTCCCTAAAAAAAGTTACATTCACAGGTCGATGACAATCTTTGCAAAACTACTGACTTTAATACTCGGCTTTGTGATATTGTCTGGACTGATTCTATAACACCCGAATTGTTTGAGAAGAAGTGGGATTCAATGACTAATTTTCAGTTAAATGATCACGCCTATTCCAAATTAGAGAGTCATGTAATCCAGCATACTATCGTGAAGAAAACATGTTTGGTCTAGTGCGTCTGTCATCAAGATCAGAGAGCGAGAACTTTTTTTTTTTTGGAAAATTTCGCAACGCACGTTGCATTTTAGTTGAGTTCTTGTCACATTTTGAAACTGCATTGGAACATCAAAGACATGAACATCACAAGAATGATCATGATTGTCGTTACAATAGTACATGAATAATGAGTAACTACACTTGAAAAACAAGCTCATGAAATATATATACTAGAACTATCTTTTTTGATGTCAAAATGGAAATTCAAGCTGCACTTCTCGAAGCTACGAACCATCGATGATTTTATATAGTTAAATATTCGAGATTTTGAGCATCTACCTGCTTCTTTTCACGAGGTATATCAAACAGCCTTACATGTTTTTTTTATACTTTTTGTTTCTTACATATCACTAATATAGTATTGCTATTTTTGTGGTCATCGTTTCTAACCAGCCAGTAGCTCAAACCGGTTGGTATGTTCGATATATTCATTTCTAGAATTGTACCGAAACCCATACATGCTACCGGTTTTTTGCTCATTGGTCAACTTTGTGATATACTCATGGAACAAGCTGTGTTTCACCCTTGTTTAGTTTTTTGCCCAATATATTCATAATATTTTTACTTCTTCTTTTCTTTCAACTTTCCTTGTTTCAATATCTTCTCTGGGGTGTTACTAAGTCACCATCCGAATTGCATCTACTAACTGCATTTACTTCCAATTAATAACACATTTTCTAAAAAAACAATCGCTTACTTGGTGAGCATTTAAGTATAAACAAGCATCTTACACTTAAAAATTTTCTCAACCATAAATGTTTCTTCGCGCGATGAACTTCCTTAATTTCATTGCAATGTTTGCATTATCTATAATGAAACACCAACATTAACTATATATCGAATAGAAAAATATATATCGGAATCTTATTACCTTTGAAGTTAATCGATTTCTTGACCTCATTCCCGAAATCTACATCTCTCAAAGTAGTTTTGTTTCCTATTCGTGGGTTTCTCCGAACTAACAAACCAACAAACAATTTGTTACTAACAAACCAACATACTAAATCATAGCCTCATATATTTGACAACTTCAAACAACAATTGATCACTCAAAAAACACATACATGTATAAACAACACATCAAAACAATGTGTTTTGTTTGGGTGGTTTTAAAGTGTGTTGTGTTGTTTGTGTTGTGGTATGGTATACGTGTAAGGTTAGGTTTTTTTTGTGTTGTTTAATCGGATATGTTGTGTGTTTTAAGTCATCTGTTTAAGTGTTGGGTTGGATGAGTTTTTTTAATGTTGTATACGGGGAAAGGTTGTTTGTTTATGGGGTCGGATTATTTGTTTTGTTGTGTTGTTTATACGGGGATGTGTTTTTTGAGTGATCAATTGCTGTTTGAAGTTGTCAAATATGAGAGGTTATGATTTAGTTTGTTGGTTTGTTAGTAACACATTGTTTGTTGGTTTGCTAGTTCGGAGAAGCCCAAGAATAACAAACAAAACTACTTTGAGAGATGAAGGTTCCGGGAATGTGGTCAAGAAAGAGATTAACTTCAAAGGTAATAAGATTCCGATATATATTTTTCTAGTCGATATATAGTTAATGTTGGTGTTTCGTTGTAGATAATGCAAGCAATACAATGAAAGGATCACCAAGTAAGCAATTGTTTTTTTTTGTAAAATATGTTATTAATTGGAAGTAAATGAAGCTAGTAGATGCGATTCGAATGATGAATTTGTAACACCCCGTGAGAAGATGTTGAAACAAGGAAAGTTGAAAGAAAAGAAGAAGTTTAAATATTATGAATATGTTGAGCAGAAGATTAAACCGAGGTTGAAACACAGCTTGTTCCATGAG
The DNA here is from genome assembly GCF_021521415.1 of Bidens hawaiensis. Taxonomy (NCBI): domain Eukaryota; kingdom Viridiplantae; phylum Streptophyta; class Magnoliopsida; order Asterales; family Asteraceae; genus Bidens; species Bidens hawaiensis. Next base: position 52,048 of record NW_027494798.1, on the reverse strand, counting down.
TATATCACAATGTTGACCGATGAGCAAAAAAAAGTGGTAGCAGGTATGGGTTTCGGTACAATTTTAGAAATGAATATAACGAATATACCAACCGGTTTGGGGCTACTGGCTGGTTAGAAACTATGACCACGAAAGTAGTATTACTATATAGTGATATGTAAGAAACAAAAAGTATCAAAAAAAAGTCATGTAAGGCCGTTCGATATACCTCGTGAAAAGAAGCAGGTAGATGCTCAAAGTCTCGAATGTTAAACTTTATAAAATCACCGACCGGTTCGTAGCTTCGAAAAGTGCAGCCTAAATTCAAAAAGATGGTTCTAGTATATATTTCATGAGCTTGTTTTTCAAGAGTGTAGTTACTCATTATTTCTGCACTTGTGTAGCGACATCATGTTCATTCTTGTAATGTTCATGTCTTATTGTTCCAATGCAGTTTCAAAATCTGACAAGAACTCGACTAAAGTGCAACGTGCGTTGCAAACTTTTTCAAAAAAAATAGTTCTCGCTTTCTTATCTTGATGACGTACACAATAAACCAGACATGTTTTCTTCACGATAGTATGCTGGATTACATGACTCACTAATATGGAATGTAACTTTCAGCCAGGCGTGATCATTTAACTGAAAATAGTCATTATTGAAAAACACTTCTTCTCAAACAATTCAGGTGTTACAGAATCAGTCCAGACAATATCACAAAGCCAAGTATTAAAGTCAGTAGTGTTGCAAAGATTGTCATCGACAAGTGAATGTAACTTTTTTAGAGAATTAAAAAAAATATAATCATTAATGCTATAAAGAAAAAAAGGGAAAAATAAAATAAAATGGAGTTTATACCTTCCTAGATAGTTTATCCATAATATACCACATGCACAAACCGTGTCTAGAATTGGGGAAAACGTCTTCAATTGCACGTTTCATGGCGGGGTCTTGGTCAGTTACAACCACTGAGGGTTCGTACCCAAAAGCACTCTTAAAACACCTCAATAACCATGCATAAGATTCAGCTGTTTCAGATACAAGGAGAGCCGCACCTAGAGTAACATTCATATTATGGTTGTCAATTCCAGTAAATGGAACAAAAACCATGTTATACCTATAAATAAACATAAAACTAAATCAATACACACTACTTTTGGTTGTATAATTGAAAGAAAAAATGTATAATATCTATGTTTTATTTACTATTTTGTTAACGTTTTATCAAAACTTGATGTACGAAAATATATATAAATATTAATAACTACTTCTGTAATTCAACAATAAGTCTTAAACTAAAACGGATAACCTAACTAAGTTCCACATAAACAGCAAGTGTACCGTTCGCGTATTAGCACAATCTATTAAGTCCAAGTATCAAACACAAAGACACGTGAGGTGCCTCAGATCACTGACCCTAACCAAGTCTTACCTAAATAATATATTTGTCTAACTTATATATCTAAACTAACTTAACTTAACTGACGAGGAAACTTAACGGAACTAACAGAGTTCTCAGATGTGATAAAGGGAACCACCTAGGTCTGGTATCCTAATGATGATCAACGAGTTATGGGTTCTAACAAACATGTGAAACCGGGGTCTAAAGATAACTAACTAAGGATAACAGAGGGAAACTAGATCTACGTGTAGGTCTCACTAATAACCCACAATCAATTCTAGAAAGTGTGTAACAATGACCGATTAAAACTTAGCGTACCCTGATGCTATATCTCCGGGTAGGTCTCAATAACACAGTTTCCTCTAAGACTCGTAATCTTAATAGGTCTAGGGAAAAAGAGGGTAATCAACTTAAACCGCTAAATAACTCAGCTTACAAGTCAACTTAACCTAATAATCAATAACCAATCAATGTCTCGCAACAGTCTACCTAAAATGGCTAGGCAACAAGATAAGTGACTCTAATTATCCGGGTAGGACTAAAAAAGGTGGACTACCGGGCTTAAACAAATCTAGTCAACAAATCCTATGGTTTGTCTACCTAGGGTCGGCCCAACCATTTTAAAGGCCTAAAGTGAAATGAAATTTTGAGGCCCTTTTCCATAAATATATTTTATTTTTGCTTGTGATCCTTGCATGCCAGAATATGATAATATTAGCTAAAGCATTTTAATGTGGGATGTTGTGTTAGCTACTACGATTCATGTTGTTATAATTTGTTAATTATGATTATAATTTATCTAAACAAGGTTAATCGACTGAAACCAAAAAAAACAGAAAAAGAAATGATCAAATGAAGACGTCTAACCAGATTGGTAACACATAGTATGATGATTTGAACTAGATACAAGCTCTCATTCTCTTCTTCAAACTTTTTCCTATAGCAAGATAATATCATACAATCCCATTAAACAAACTATACGACAACCACAGTTTCTAAATGTAATAATTTCTAAGCTTGTTTACTTATGAATGAGATGATCTAGGTTTTGTTTTTCGAAAAAATAGTAACTCACTTGTGTGTGACCAAATTCTCCTTTGTGATCTATGAATTCAACCAAGTACCTGTCATAGTTAAACCATCACATAAATTCCCCTCATTGAGTCAACAAAATGGTTATGAGAATAACGAGTTAACCGAATCAAATCAGTAGCGAAATAATTTTATTAACAAGATGCAATAAAGTCCCGAATGGAATTTGTATTTGAGCATTGATATACACATTGGCATCCATAGTCTTTAGCATATACACCTAACTGAAGATTATATCAAATAATTTCTTAAGATATAAAATTTTGTATCACATAGTAAATCCCAAATGGAATCTAAATTTCACTAAAACATTTTATCAAACAACTTATGTGCATAATAACCTACCACATACACATCAAAGTATTGCAAACCTTAATATCCATAATAAAAAAGATACACCACAATAGAAAACATGCAACCCTAAACTGACACGAAACTAATTAATGAAAGACAAGATCACATATCATTCACTTTGACAAAAATAATATTAAACGTAGTAGTATGTCACAGAATAAAGCGATAAAAATCAAACTTTACAACTAAATAATCTACACTTGCTCGTTAAAGAAATAGAACGCAACTCATTAATCAATCATTATTAACCAAAACCCAGGTGGTTCAAACAAGTTTAGCCTCTCATAATAATAATAAACGAACACAAACCAAGGTATCCAAAACGAATAAAATTCATGATTGAAACTAGAATAAAATTCAAACCAAGATGAAGATAAATGCTTTCTTGTGCTTGGAATCTTGGATGCTAGCTCGTCACTCTCCTCTCCAAAAAAAAGACTACTGCCGCTGTCGTCTAATCTCTCTGAAAAAACATTAGGTTTATAATTATAGAGCCCCCTTTTATTCTATTGGTCGGTTAAAACTTAAAACTGAACACTCATGTGGGCTTGCAAACTCCACTAGTGACCCCCCTTATCTTTCGTAGATCAAGTAACCATTCGTATTAATAAATAGTATATGGTATGTAACATGAATTTTATCTCTACTAATGTTTTATTTTTTTCACTTTATTTGTAATTTGTCATTCTTTTGTGGCCTGCATCACATATAAAATCAACGTTCGCTAGCATTCCATTCTGATTGAATCATTTAATTATTGAATGTAATTCACATATTCAATTTGTTGATTGGTACTTGTGGGTTGCAAATTTAATAAAACATTCCATTTTTGCTTGTTGACATATGAAACCTTCCCGAGTCTCATTTAACGAGGAGAGAAGAAGAAAAAGAGAGGAAAATATAAAAAATCATGTTCCATAGATTTTTTAAGAAAGCGAGGGGAGGGGAAATGAGGGAAAATATAAAAAAATAATGTTCCAGAGATTTCATAAGAAAAGGAGGGGAGGGAAAGCCAAAGGAGAGAAAATGCTAGAAAATTTAAGAATATTATCATCCTCCCAAATTGGAGAGATTAGAAGAGAAAATATTTATGTCTAATTATAACTTTTATCAATTCCTAAATTACCCTTATATCTAACTTCAGGTAATGGTTTACTTAAAGGGTATAATAGGAAAATGTATCTTTCTTTTCTTTCCCTCTTAACTCGGGAACAACTAAAATGTTTAATTTCCCTTCATTTCCTTTCCTTTCTTTTTCATTAAACTCGGGAACACGAAATAAAATTACATATTTTTTTCCCCTACCTTTCTTTCCTGTCATAATTCCCCTACCTTCCTTTCCCCTTGTTAAATGAGACTTGGAAAGTCAAAATATGAGCCACTTAGGATTAATATTAGATAAAAGCAACCCCAAATGTACAAGTCAAAATATAAGCCACTTAGGATTAATATTAGATAAAAGCAATCCCAATTGTACTCAAAAGTGTATGAAATATTTATAATATTTATATATTATTTAGAGTGTATCAATGGACTAAAGTTTTGTACTTGTTATGACGATATGTAGAGACAACGTCTCCGAAGACATAGAAATTTCTCTTCGCACAATCGTCAGCCCAAAATAAACTCTTTAATGCGCCAACCTTGCTGGTAATATAGTCACATGAAAAATTAGGACAATAGTCTTATTTTCGCCATAAGACGTTGAACAACCATCTCAACATCGCAGTCGTCAATATATAAGTTAATCTTTCTTTTGTAGTTTTTACAATCAAACTTTGTTGCGCCAACTTTATCAAAGCCACCATACAGGGTTCGCATAATGTTAAAAGCCTTTACAGGACCAATGTTGATATTAGCCAAATCATCTAACATCTTTTTGTGTGTAAATGTAAGCTCCCTAGCAGCAGTCAGAAAATGGATATCATCTTCGTTAACAAAAGGATGATTGTGTGTCTCGCGGAAAAATTTCACCATATACTTGCCTTTGTTCGTTAAAATTACCCGGAGTTGTGCATTACAACCGGTTCTTTGAGAAGGTCTCAAACACTCTTTTTTCCTTTTATAATCTTCACTAAGCGTGTCAACCTCCTTAACCACTAACCACTCTTGACCCCTCCTTGTTACAAACAAAATACTTGAGCCGAAGAACATTATTAACCACCCATTGTGTGCTTTTCCTTATAGAAAATCTGCCAGCTAAAGCTTATCTTTTATAGAATTGCTCAACAGCATCGACAGAACAAAAACTCATACCTTCATTAGGTATCATTGATGTAAACACAACTGGTGTGTACGTCTTCGTACTCGAATTGAGAAAGATGCGTTGAATCCCAAGTTTTTGGTATGTTTGTGTATCCGTGTAGAAAATAAAAAACAAAATAATCAAGTTGAAATCAAAATAACAAAGCTGAAACTAAATTAGAAAAAAAGTGTGCATAAGATAAACAAATTAGTATATGTAACGCACATACGATAAAAATAACGAAATCGAATACATAGCACACATTAAATAAGTTCAATTAATAAAACTAATATCGATAGAAACACACTGGTGACCCGCCACTTAGATTGTATTCTAAATAGGTAAATCAAACGTCGTTAAAAAAAGCGAACATAACACACAGTATCCGAAATTGTTGTAGATTTAGAAACGGATTACATGAACATAACACAATGTAATCAAATAATACACACTTTTGAACCATAATACATTAGATCATACCAAAATTGTTATATATTTAGCAAAGGATTACATGAACATAACACACTGTAATCAAATAACAAAACACACAACAAAACAAAAAACACAACATCATAAGGGAAATTATATAGGCATATCAAAGAATATCATGAACAAAACACACTGTATCTAAATAATAAACACACAACACAACACATAATTATTATATGTTTAGATAAAGAACACTGGAACATAGCACACCATGATGATGGCTAAGGTTATTTGTTATCCGAGTAAGGTTCTTGTTATTAGTGTTTTTAGTGTAATTAAGGATTAACTTGTTGATCAAGTTAATTGTAATACGAATCTAAATAAGTCGGGTGCAGGGTGCACACTTATTTGATCTTATTATAATTTATAATCCTATTAGTACTTAGGGGCGAAGCCCCTAAGTCAGGGGGGTTTCAAGGGGGCAACAGCCCTGGTAGCGGGGTGCGAGGGGCGGCAGCCCCTAGCAGGGTCCAAGGGGCAGCGCCCCTGGCTGGGGTCGAGCTAGAGCGTATTTCCTACGTTTTATTTAATTAAAAAAAACACATTAGAAAATTTTTTTGTGACATATATTGTTATATTAAAAAAACACATTAGAAATTTAATTTAATTTAATTTCCTACGTTTTATTTGTCACGAATTCTAGAGCGTATTTCATGATTTTGAATTTCAAAATCAGATAACTGCAAGGCAGTTACAACTGCCCAACCCTAATTAAAATTGCCATTGATCATACGATTTTTATATCTGGTTCAGAAACTCTCTCAATCACTGTACAGATTCTTGCACTCAATCTGAGTTTTATCTGGTCAAAACATTTGGGAACCAACAAATAGTTTTAATCTGAAAGTGTTTCACGACTCTCAGATTTTCCTAAGATATACGATTGCAGAAATCCCCAACACTTGTTATACGTATGTTAATTCAACATTATACATGCAAGGTCTTTTGATTTCAACACTGTATCCGAAAGCAAAAAATCAAAAAACATCATAACAAAATTATTATAAGCACCATAATGATGAAAACATAACATCGTAACCAAATTATTATAGGTTTAGACAAATATCAGAAGAACATAACACACCATAATGACGAAAAATATAAAAGTAATCACAGGTTGTACGTATGGAGTTTTACCTATTTGATGATCATGCTTGAAGATCCTTATGTTCAATATTGTATTGATTAAGAAGATTAATGGAGATGAATAAATGAGATAGTGAATAAGAAAAAGAAGAATACCGGAGATGGATAATGAGATAGTGATAAATATTAATGGAGATCGCACATAATTATAATTAATAAGATTTATTGGTTGTTAATTTTAGTTTAAATTGAAACAGATCGTCGATTAACAAGCAACATAATATGTATCAATATTAATTAGATGTGGATTGTATAAGAGTAATTGAAACTTTTCTTACACTTTTTAGGAAAAGATTATTTTTTTATTTTAACTATAACCCCCCCTCTATTTCTCTCTCTCTCTCTCTCTCTCTATATATATATATATATATATAATTAGGATATGTGAAAACTATTTTAAAATTGAGAACATTGAAACCATTTTAGACAATAAAAAACACTCTTTTTAACAAAAAATAAAAAAAATTTATAAAACATAAAAACTCAAAATTAAAAAAGTAAAAAAAAAAACAAAAATTAGTATTTTTCATCCCGGTTTTATAAAAAAATTAAAAAAAATGTGAAAAAAATATATCGGTTTAACAAAATTATACATATATGTATAATACTTAATTTTTTTAATTTTATAAATGTTTTATATACACATATGTACAATTTAAGATAAATGTTTTATATACACATAATGTACATATGTGTACATTACGTAACTAGAGATTAAATAAAATTATACACGTGTATAATACGAAGTTTTTTATTTTTTTATTTAATGAAATCGGAATGAAATATGAGAATTTTGGTTTTTTTACTTTTTTAAATTTTTTATTTTTTTTGTTTTATGATTTTTTAAATGTTTTTTAATGGTCCAAATGGTTCTTAAAGTTCTCAATTTTTAAATGATTTTCTTAGAATACTTACCCTATATATATATATCATAAGACTAATCTACCAGTCCATTTACGACCCGCTTATAGCATTATTTCAATATGTTAATCCGTTTATTACCTTCCAACCCGTTTATGGTTTGTATAACCTAATTACAAAGCGTCAATCGTGAGTTCGTATATATTATTTTGACCAGGTTTTAGAAACTTCATTTGATTTTATCTTAGTTCAGTAGTCTTAAATTTTTGTGTGTAAGGAACCGAATTTTGCACCAATTTGTAGAAATATAGGGGTGAACACCAAACAAATCGTTTAAAACAATGAACAAAGTAATAAATTGAAAACTCACATTGTTATATACCAAAAGATGACATAATAAAATAAAATAAAATAAAATGATTATAATCAAACATGAGCCAGCTAGCGAGTTTATTAATTATTACTTTATATGAAATCACATAGAATCAAAAATATTGATTGATATTTTTCATACAACTGTTTTGAAGACATTAAATGTATTTTTTTTGTATTAGAAGAAACCCAGAAATGAAAGGAAGAAAACGACTTGATCATTATCAACAACTAACACTCATTCGTAGCTCAAACTTTCAAATATCAACCACAATGGGATAATAAGATAATTACAAGCTAGTACAAAAATATATTACAATCACGTACTTATCAGTGTTTTCAGGGTCAGATCAGACCGGTTGGTGTTAAAACGTTGTATTTGACACGTGCTAGTTGGTTGGAATGACTATCTAGATGATAGGTGAATGTCGATTTTTGTATTGAACCGAGAATGATCTAGGGAGTTTATCAATCTCGGTTCTCCACTCTGATCCTTGATCAAAATTCTGAGCATAGTTATACTCGTCGTGGGCAGTCTCATCATAAACTTCTTTTTCTCTCTAGTTAACTTTTGCCATATAACTTTCCACACTGACTTTGAAGATCCGCTTGGCTCATGAGTAGTTGAACCAACTCGGTCATGAGCACGGTCAGGTTTAACTGACGAGCTACACCACATCTTGGCATCCATGGCTAGAGCTTGTCTTATGTTGATTTAGCCTTTTGTCTTTGTGAAGACTCAAGGGTGGATCTTTAAAGGAAGAATATAGTTAGTAGGGTTAGAGGAGCTATAAGTATACATATATATTGTATACACACGCTTGTGTAGTTGTATATGTATATATATGATGGTCAAATTAAGAAGACAACTAGATAAAGGTCAACAAGTTCTAGCAATATGGGTTTGTTTATGCAACAACAATACCATGTACGTGATTAAGAATGTTGTATATTTTATTTGAGGGATTAGTTTAGGTGCAAAGTTTTTCATTTATTTTATTTATTTTTGTCTTCAAAAGAAATGTTATTAAATGATTCCTTTCAACAAAATAATAATAATAATAATTTGGTATGATATTTTTATTAAACCTTTCTATTAGAAATTACATTTTATTTTATTTTTTAGAAGTAAACGGTATACGAGTCGAGTTAAATTTGAATTATAGTTCTCTCTTTTTAAAATAAGTTATATAAATCGTCATCATTATGTATACTCAAAGTTCCTTATTTAAGAATTTGTCTTGTTTTTAGTCCTTCTCACTAACTGGTGTTAGTTTATTCTGTTAGCTTATTAGAGCATTTCTTAGCCCGTTCTTTACAAATACTCATTGTGTTTTATAAATTTTATGGTATGTTATGAGTGGTTGTGAGTAAATAAGAGAAAATGTTATGTGTGAATGTTAAATTTGGGTTTCTACTGTTTACATCATATATTTTTTTAATATTTTCTGAAAATTGTTATGAGTGAGGGATAGAGAAAAATAATAATAAATGTATAAAAAAATATTATTATTTAATTAAAATCAAGAAGGAAAAATTAATTTTTAATGTAATTATATAAATTGACTTAGAGCTTTTAGAAAATGATCATTTTTTAAAAGTTAAAAAGACAAAATGTGTAATTTTAAGAATTCTTTGCTTTTTTTTTTCTTTCATGTGATTTTTTTATTAAGTTTGAACTTGATACAGCTAAGTTCATCTCATTTTATATATAGATCTCGATTTTAGCTCACTAACCCTATATTCAAATTTTGGGATTGAGTTATCAAGTAATTTTGTAAACATATAAACTACAAATATCTTCAACTGCTTTAGTATAAATCACTAAAGTACAAAATTTCATTTCTAACAAACATGTCCACATACATCTCTCTATATGTATGTGTGATGATTTCTCTTTATTGATGAAAATAACCCATTTTTAAGGTTTGTTGTGTTCATAAAGATGAACTACTTACTTTTAAGGTTGGTTAGGTGTTCCACTTATGTTCAAGTAAATAAAAATATAAGCTTTGATGTACAATGGGGAGAATCTAATTGGTGTCAATCAAATCGTGTTGATGAGTTGAATTGTTCAATACAAGCACGAACCATATTTTTCTTTGTGTCAAAACATCAACCCTAACTCGGCCACATAGACACACACACATACTTAAAATTGTATAATCCAAGCACAACTCGTTTTACTGAATATCTAAACGTGTCAAATAGATTGACATGTAATAATCAAGTTGTAAAAGTGTTAATTTGATAATGGGTTATAAAAAATAGGTTAAAAGGGTTATAAAAGTTGACTGTCATATTTGACACGGTAAACAGATCAACCCAAACACATTTAAAAGGGTCATAAACATGTTTTTAAATGGTTAGATATAAAAACTAAGTGTGATTATTTTCTTCTCGTGTTTTGGTTGGAATTTGAGCATTTGGTGGATTTGGAAATGTTGAATAGCTTTAAAATTTGGTTATTTGTTACATTTCACTCAACATTATTTTGTATTTATAAATAGGCTTAAATTTTCTACTCCCGGTTCAAAACTAGATCCGAATAGTTGAAATTGGTATATTAAACCAAAACCAGATCGAACTAGACTAAGATTGGTTATAAACGATCTGGTTCTCGGACTAACGAACGAAAAAAAGTCAACTCTCGACTCTAACCCACTAAAATCAAGTACTTTCACTAACGGACTGATCCAGCAGGACTTATTAGTAATCCACTAGTGAAGTTTGTGGAGAACCGGGAGTGAGTAAAGACTCCACTAACAGATCAACAATTGTTATTATTATTTAGTTTCTAGTCATGGATTTGATAATTTATCTATCATTAATCATTGGTGTCATACTTCTAATAGTGATCTGGTTCATGACCAGATACCAACCACTCTAATCATAATGAAAAAAAAATGGTGCAAGCCACCTTTAGGAGTCCCCCACAGATCGGTCACGGTCACGACTAACATGAGACAGGTAAATCACGTGTTACAAAATAAATAAGGTGATACCAATGTTTGATCTTCAGGCCTTTACATTAGATTTCATTTTCTACCTCTTTACCACTTAGGCACCATAGTGGGAACACACTAGTGATATTAGATCCAAAACTAAGTATAGTTTGTATACATTACTTTATTTTTTTGGAAGTTGTCAAATCTTAGTAAACAAAAATTCCAACAAAATATAAGAAAATGATACAAAAGGAAGAAAGAATTCATGAGATGTCAATCAAACTAATTAAATAAAAAATAAACAATTAAAGACTAAATTAAGGATGGGAAGACTACATCACTATCAACAACATTAAAAAAATAAGGCCAAAATATATTGAATTATATCTTGAATAGATCAAGTGAAACAACAACTTGAGTCAATAAATGTCATTTTTCTAGCAATGTACTACCTGGAGTCATGGACGTCTATCTAGTAACCACATTCCCTACAAAACTCGATGAGCTAGTCGTCTAAACAATAATCGAAGTCCATTTTGTGTACTGAACAGAGAAAGATCTCGACAATATATTGAGCTCATTTCTCCATTCATGTCCTTGATCAAAGTTTTGAACATAACTCCCTTCATCATAAGAAACTCGAGCATGCTTCATTGCGGATCGCATCATAAACTTCTTTTTCTCTCTTTTTAACTTCTTCCACAAAAGCTTCAACAAAGATTTTGAAGACTCACTTGGCTCATGAATCGAGCTGTATCCGTCATGAACTCGTGCATATATGACCGTTGAGCTATGACCCATCTTGACATCCATGGCTTATAAGTTATAACACCTTAAGTTTGAACAGTTTGTTGAGTTTTCACTAGGGTTTTTGTATATAATATATATGTGTACATGTGTATGTGTATGTGTATGTGTATGTGTATGTGTATGTGTATGTGTATGTGTATGTGTATGTGTATGTGTATGTATAATGGTCATAGTGTTGGTATGTGTGCTAATTATGGTCAAAATGGAGAAGATAATTACAAGATTAGGGTCAACAATTTCAGGCCAAATTAGTTTTGTTAATACAAGTATCAATGAATGTGATTAAGATGGTTGGGTATTATATTTGTTTTAAATATATAAATTACCATATGTTGTTACCTTGTGTATATATTTACTTGATTATTTTTCATTTTGCTTACTTCCAAATATAGATTAGATAGGTTAATTATTGAAAAATAAGTTAAATTGAGTTAACTGATAACTACTAAGTGAGGCACGGAGGGATGTCCTGGTTTCAAGTCTCAAATGTAACATAAAAAATAATAATAAATAAAACAAAAAAATTGGAAGTTCTAGATTAGGTCAGAGGATCCATTCAAAAAAGACATATATATGCTAATCACGTTAAAATGAAAGGTTATGTTGATAAAAAAATAGAGTTCAATGAGCCACAGCCTGAAAGTCGTCTAAACTGTATTTAAAGTTTTTAACACTCATGACAAAATTAATCGTTCTATTTGAAAAATATTATTATTGTATTATATTGCATTAATTTGTTATTATATTTAATACATTCACAGTTATAGACTAATTAAAAAACTATTTCATAATGTTGTTTTTTAATTTGCTTATGAATAAAACAACTTATCCAACATTTAAAGTTTACCCACCAAATTTGATGTATCCACTTAACAAGTTGCCCTTTTTTTTAACCACAAATTTTCTTAATTCTTGTCGTCTATAAGACTTGAATCTAAAACTTTCCATTCTCAAACCCAAGTGTGAACCAACACCCTAATACCCTATTGCATCATAAAGGTTTTAATATCATGCATTCCCAATGCAAAATTTGTGCATTTGAATTTAATATAAACAATTCGGATCACTTCAAAATCCACTCACAAACACGTGTGTGTAAACAATTTATAAATTTTTGTTACAAAATTACGTTCTAGCACAACTTAAATTGATTGGGTATTTTATACCATAATTGTAAAAAAATAAAAAGGAAATTATTATCAGTGTTTAGAGTTAAAATGTAATTATTATCTTATGTCAATTCATTCTTTGTGCCAAATTTGTAATTTTAACGTATCAATATACAAAACATGAACTTGAATAAAAATTTCACGTGTCATATTTTTATCAACCTGCAAAAATCATGTCTTGTTTGGGCTGCAATTTGAAGTTAACGTGTCCCAATTGAATTTACACGCACATTTAAAGTTTACCCACCCTATTGTAGCTTGTAGGTTCTATTAGCAAGCATTGTGCATGCATTCCATATGCAAAATTCATGTCTTTTAACAATATCTTTAAACAACTAATAATCTACTCTTAAATCCAGCTAATACGCCTACCGTGGGATCCAAAACCTCGGCTTTTAAAGGGATGGCGCACTAAATGTACCAACATATACCATTGAGCCAATCTCTATGTCTTAACTAGTCATCTAGCCGTCTCATTTTTTGATAGATTCACAAACACCAGGGTAAGCAAGTCGTTTTCATGTATGTAGATTATCAGGTTGATCATTTACTTTTATAAAATTTTAAGTTGTAAATATATAATTATAACGTGTTAATATGCAAAACATAAAACTAAATAAAACTTTCAGATTATATCAACCTGTAAAAACCCATGTCTTGTTTGGGTTCGTTTGTCTGGCACTAATTTCAAGACCGTCCCGGGTTCTACCCAACAAAAAAAAACATTTAAGCAAGAATAGTATAAATAAATCACTTCACCATATCATGGCTTACAATTTCACCATAACCTTACTTGTTGAAGTCATTAAACATCACACATTATAGTTTTGACCACCAATTTATACTTCAAAAGTTTAGCAACTATACACCATTTACTACACACAACCAAAACTGAAAGTGATAGGGGCGCCGAAAGAAAATCCTTTCTTGTTTGCGATGATAGCCAAGTATGAGTTGACTTTTAAGTCAACATTTCTAGTCAACCACTTTGGGTATGTTTGGCAAAACTAGCTGGTAGCTGTAGCTTTTTAGATTTATTTAGATGTTTGGCAGAGTAGCTGGAGCTTTTAATTAAATGTATAAATTACTAAAATGGGCATAACTAAAAACAATAATAGTAAATGTATTTATTTTGGAAGATTATTTAAGTAAATTAACATACTAAAAGCTTGTAGCTCTTTATAAACGCTACTAGTAGAAGCTTTAAGCTTTAAGACCTGAAAGCTTCAAGCTCCATAAATCAAACAAGCCTTTTTATGAGAATGACAAATGAATTTTTATGATAGGGCAGGAAACTTACTGATGAAGGTTTCAATATCCTCTAATAGGCTGTATAAGATTAGTCTTAGAGTTGGTTCTCCTAGATATTTGCAGGCTAGACTAGACAGTCCACTGTGGCTTTGGCATTGGAGGCTGGGTCATGTCAATTTTGAAACTCTGAGAATTATGACAAGTAAAATAGATGGTGAAGGGGCTGCCTTTAATATATCATTCAAATCATGTGTGTGTTGCTTGCTTAGCAGGAAAGCACTCTAGGACATCATTCCCATCAGCCTTTGTATAAGGCTGATGCACCCCTGAAGTTTGTTTCATCCGACTTGTGTGGTCCAATCTTGCCTACAACACAAGCTGGAAATATATACTGTATGGTCATTCTTGATGATCTACTAAGTATATGTGGGTATATTTGTTGAAAAGTAAGGACTAGGCTTATGAAACTTTTAAGTTGTTTAAAAGAAGAGTTGAGAATGAGTATAGTCTGAAAATTAATTCTTAGAGATCAGATGACAGGGGTGGAGAGTTTACCTCCTTAGAGTGTAATATATTTTGTGCAAGTGAGGGGATTAAAAGGCTGCTTACGGCACCATATATACTCTCCTCAGCAAAATGGTGCAGTAGAAAGAAGAAATAGGACTATCCTAAATGTAATAAGAAGCATCTTGAAAGCAATGAATATGTCTTAAGATATTTTGGCTGAGGGTGTTAGACACTCGGTCTACATTCTCAATAGAGTTCACACTAAAGCCCTGAGATCAGGCACCCCATATGAAGCACTGAAAGGAAAGAAACCTGATTTGCAGCATTTGAGGGTATTTGGGTGTACTGGTCATGTAAAAATAACAAAGCCTGGTTAAAGAAATTAGATGATAGAAGCATACTCATGGTTTATTTAGGTGTTGAATATGGGTCAAAGGCACATAAAATATTTGATGTTGCAAATAAAAGGATACTTGTTAGTAGAGATGTACTCTTTAAAGAAGATAGAATGTGGGATTGGTCTTCCTATCTTGAGAGGGGTCTGATCAAAGTCGGGTAGAGTTCTATGTTCAGTTGGATGAATGTGATGAACCTGTTTCGGAACAAGTGGGTAGTGAGGTACAAATTCATAATACATGTTCACAAGGGTCACAGTTTGAGCATGGTCAGAGTTCAAATGATGTTGGTTCAATTGATATTTTAGAAGGCTCAAATACTGGTCCCGGATCAAATACTACTCAAGTTTCAAACACTGGTTCTAATAGAGGAAATCAGATTTTGACAAGATCAGGTAAAGTCTCAACTTTGCCTCATAGCTCGCATGACTTTGTTTTAAACATTATTGTAAGATATGGGGCTGAGAGACAAGAAGAAAATAACACAATAGAGTTATTGTTAACCCAAGAAGGAGAACCAATTACCTTTCATGAAGTTGTTAAAAAGAAAGTTTGGAGAGTTTCAATGAATGAAGAATTGCATGCTATTGAGAGGAACAAAACTTGGGTCCTAAAAGACTTACCACCTAAATGCAATCGAATAAGGTTAAAATGGGTGTTTTAAGTTGAAAAGATATGCCAGTGGAAAAATCATTAAACACAAAGCTAGACTGGTGGCTAAAGGGTATGTCCAGCAGCTAGGAGTGGATTTTGATGCATCATTGATCATGTGGCAAGAATTGAGACCATTAGACTCATACTTGTCTTATAAGCCAAGAAAGGGTGGAACATCTATCACATGGATGTGAAGGCAGCTTTCCTTCATGGAGATCTTAAAGAAGATGTTTATGTAAAGCAACCAATGGGATATGAAAGGAAAGGTGAAGAAGAAAAGGTGTATAAGCTATCAAAAGCTTTATATGGCCTTAAGCAGTCACCTAGAGCCTGGAAACTTAGGTTGGATAAAGTGTTGAAAGGTTTAGGCTTTAAAAGGTGTGCTTATGAACAAGCGGTTTATGTCAAAACAGGAGTTGAGTCAATTGTGATTGTGGGAGTTTGTGTGGATGATTTGCTGGTAACAATTAAAGATGAAGTCAGAATTTGAAATGACTGACTAATTGGGTCTGTTATGCTACTATTTGGGAATAGAAGTTAAGAAAAGCAAAGAAGGTATTTTTGTTAACCAAACATCTTATGCAACAAAACTTATACAGATGGTTGGGTTAGAAGAATGAAAGGAGACTAAATACCTATGGAATCTAGTCTAAAATTGCTTAAGACGGAAGGGGGTAATTTGGTCAATCCAACTATGTATAGGAACTTAATTGGCTCATTAAGGTATCTAACTCAAACCAGACCTGACATAACCTATAATAGGGTGACATAACCTATAATAGGGGTGTTCTTCATGTTCGTTTTTCGGGTTTAGGGTTTTTCGGGTCGGGTTCTTTAAGTTTCAAAGTTTTAAATCTTGACCCGAAACCCAACCCGAATATCTCATGGGTTTTTCGGGTTCGTGTAATTCGGGTTCGGATTTTTTTGGGTTGGGTTAATCAGGTTTCGAGTATCCTAGAAACAAAATAAAAAACAAGTTTTTTTAAATAACTACAATGCTAAAATTGAAACAACATATTATTCTTTGCTCGTAAGCAAATAATCAAATAATAAACCAACATAGCTTGATAAAACAATAAAAAAGAAGAGTAAAACTAATTGAACCATAATCGTCTTGAATCGGGCGTGATTTGGTTGTTCGATTACGGTTACTATTAATAATAAATAGAAAACATAAATTAACAATAAACAGTCGTTCTATAAAAGTTGTAATGACAACAATCGATTAGGACCAAATTTTGACAAAGTTAGTTGCCAAGACTAAGCCTATTATACTTAAAAATATATTTAATTTCAAAACTAAAAGTTTATTCGGGTTGACCCGAAACTTATAAATATAACCCGAGAACCAACCCGAATTACTTCGGTTCGGGTTCGGGTTAGTCTTTTCTTGGGTTCGGGCTTTTCAGGTCGGGTTAGTTCATGTTCGGGTACATGTTTTCTCAGGTTGGGTTTTGGGTTTCGGGTAAAAGTGACAGCCCTACCTATACACTAGGCTATGTAAGCAGATGTATGCGGGAACCAAGAGAAGAGCATTTCAAAGCATTTAAGCATTTATTGAGATATGTGAAGAGTACACTGCATTATGGAATCAAGTATGATATAGCTGAACATAATGGTCTTAGGTTATAGTGATAGTAATCATTTAACTACTAATGAAGATGGTAGGAGTACTTCTGGTAATGTCTTCTACTACAATGAAGCTTTGGTGTCTTGGTCATCTCAAAAGCAACAAACAGTTGTTTTATCAAGTTGTGAAGCTGAATTCATGGCTGCTACTGTCAAGAAATTTGGCTGCAAGGGTTATTGCAGGAAATTACTGGATTGTTACACTTTTGGTTGACAATAAGTCAGCAATAGCACTTATGAAAAACCTTGTTTTTCATGGAATCTCCAAGAACATTAATACAAGGTATCACTACATTTGAGAATGTATTGAAAATGGAAAGATACAAGTAGAGTTTGTAAAAGGAGATCTACAAAAGGCTGACATCCTAACTAAGCTTTACCAAGAGTTAAGTTGGAGGAAACGAGGAAACAATTGGGATTACTTGATTTGGAGTAAGTTTGGAATTAAGGGGGAGAATGTTAAAAAGTTTAAACACAAGATTATGACACCGAGATGTTTTTTTAATTAAAATAAAAGATACTTTATATATGCTATAAAAATAATTAGTCTTACACACTTAAATAATGTTACAAGTTTTAAAATAATAGTCTAGGCATTCCCGATTCAATGTGTTACATTGATAATTACGCACGTAAATAACAAAATTATGCTTAATTCACATATTTCACATAAACGTTGATTGATCATTACCATCTGGAAATGATGATGAATATTATGACGTATGATATGTTTAACATATGAAAATGCTAATATGTTAATGAATAAATGTGCATTTATTATTAAATTCAGTCACAAGATCAAAAAAATGACTAACGAATTAAAAAGCTCGGAAAATTGCAAATGCTACATAAGAGATATCAGGAGAATTATGAATTCATATTGATGATATAGATAACTGATGTATGGGTAGAAATATGTGTATTAAGTGTGTAAAGTCGTGTGTTTTGATTAGTTATATATTGTGAACACGATTACTTTGAGTGCGTTTGTGGTTACAGGTGTGCGGAGCTTAACAGAGCTTATTGGAGCTTAAAGAAGCTAATTTGGAGCACTCATGATGGAGTGGAAATGAAAGTGATGATCTATGGGATGATAGAGAATTGAAATACGAAGACGTGGCCGCAAACGGGGAGGAAAACGGAGATTTTATGAAGAAAACAGTTTTGGCCTAGCAGGACCCTAAGGCAGAGTGACCTACAGTGGCCAGACCGTTTTACGGTCTGGTCTGTCGGAAATTGAGTTTTTGGGTGATTTTCTTCCATATTTAAAGCCCAAAAACACTAATATTGTTTTGATTCAATAACCATCAGTTTTGGGACTTTTTGGAGGCTATATTCCACCATCATAACACACTTTAATCATTCAATTGATCCATGAAATCATTCCTTAACACCATAATCAAGAACATGAAGATCAAGATGCAAGGCTAAAAGGCTTCATAACCATCTCCGGGTGTAGGGTTGAGTTGCTTGTTAGGTTTTGTTTATTCTAAACTTTAACTTTGGATTTGTAATTGATTAATCATTCGATTAATCAATTATTTGAGTTTGATTTCGTGCTTACACGGTTTTAATTAATTGATTACTTAATCTTTTGTCAGTTAATTGATTTGTGGTTATCAACAATTAGGATTAATGTCTTTCGTCATTGACCCGTTTAACATTAACCATATTATTGATTTTGTGCTTCAACAAGTAAAACCAATTATCAAATAGATTTTCATTTAACCTTGTCAGTTGTTCGAATTCAGTTCTGACGATCAACACGATCAATCGTTAAGTCTTTTGGTTTACATTTTCTATAAGAAACCGTCCAAAGAAGTTTATCAATTCCTTAACTTGCTACAAAACCCGAACCCTAGAGTTTGGTTATTTTCATACAATTGTTTACAAACTACTCTTTGAAACGCTTGACATCGTTTGTCCGCTTAGTTAATTAATTATTAAGTATTGAACTTGATTAACACTTTCCACTGATTCCTTGTGGATTCGACACCTTACTTGCCCTAGCTAGTAAAAGTATTTTACAAATGTTTTTGATTGACCTTTCGACATCGATCAATAACATATTTGGTGAGGAAGAACATGAATCAGCTTCTTAAACACAAGGTTACCTATTATATATGTTACTTATCTGACCTAATTTTAGTAAAGTTTGATTATTGGTAACTAAAACTTCTAATTTTATATTGTAGGAAATGAAAATAGTTATGATCTTCTTAATGAGGATGACGATGATAGTGAATTTCACCTTTTAGTGAATGATGACGTGGGTACCCTTACCCACCTACGAGCTTAATAATAGAAAGTAGCTTACAAGCAAAGAAGCTTATGGACTAAAGAGGAAGAAACACAAGCTTCCAGACAGGGAAGCTTGACACTTGCCCAACAAGTCTCCTAAGTTGACTAAATCCTACGCTACATTAAATTCTGAAAAAGTCATCACTGTTCAAAAGCTGACACCTGCCATAAACTAAAAGTAGCTACAAGACAAAATAAAAGCTGACTGCAGGTTACACGGAAATGGCACCTGCCAGTCTGCATTAGCTGAAAGGAGAGCTGACAGTTTCTACTTATGAAGCTTCAGCTTCCTTGGAGAAGTTTCCAAACTGCCTATAAATAGAACATTTCACCAAAGGTATTGACATTCTAACTCATCCTATTCTCTTTAAACTCTCTCTGCATACTCCTACTATATCTCTTATATCATATCACTGTTTCTAACGCTGGAGGTTGATCGTAGGAGACCCCCTCCTACGATGAGACTAACGGTTGTGTTTTTTTTATTCTTAGCAAGTTAGGAAGCTTCGATAGGATCATATTCTTGAACTGCCATACTTTCTTTGCGTGTTATGCCCTTAGTAAGCTAACTTCCCTACCTTCGCTCACTTAACAAAGAAGGTACTGGTAGAAGTTTTGAAAACCCCATCAATCAACGAACTAGAGGTACAAGACATCATTGAAGAAGAGGGAACCACTTGGATGACCAATAATAGAATTCCTCAAGGAAGGGAAGCTTCTCATCAACGAAGGAGAAACCCAGAAGCTTAAGCTTAAGTCTAAACAATATGTGATAGAAGATGATGTCCTATATAAGAAGGGATATTTTAGCCCCTTGCTATGATGTGTGGGACAAGATCAAAGTAATTATCTTTTGAGAAAAGTGAACGAATTTGCGGGATATATTCCGGTCCAAGGTCGGTGGTGACAAGGTTAACGAACCTTGGATACTATTGGCTAACAATGCACATGGACTCCACGGAAGTCATCCACACATGTGAAGCTTGTCAACTCCATGCTCCCGTCAAAACAAGCCCAACGCACAAACAAGTACCCACATTGCTACTTGGCCATTTCACAAGTAGGGAATGGACATTGTTGGTCTCTTCCCTGAAGTAGCTGGGAATGTGAAATTTTTACCGGTAGTTGTTAGACTATTTTACCAAGTGGCCAGAAGTTAAGCCCCTAGTTTCCATCAAAGGTAAGTACGTAATAAACTTGGTATGGGAAAAAATAATTTGTAGATATGGGATTCCGGGTGAAATAGTGACTGATAATGGGAAGCGGTTTGCTGAGAAACCATTCAGCCTTTAGTGCAAGGAGCTGCAAAATCAAGCAAATGTTTAGCTCAGTAACATACCCCCTGTCTAAAGGTAAAGTTGAACGAATGAACTGTAGCATCGTTGAAGGTATCAAGGAAAGATTGGGAAGGTGAAGAATTGGTTGGAAGAGTTTACAGGCGTCCTTTGGGCAATTCGAACCACGGAGAAAACAAGTCACGACAAAACACCCTACAGCCTCATCTTTGGCTCAGAAGCTGTAATTCCCGCAGAATTTGGGGTAAATTCAAGAAGGGTGAGAAATATAAATGAGGAAGCCAACGACTTTGAGGTTCTGCTTAACCTCGATCTCTTGGAAGAAGCTTGTGAGTAGGCTGCTATTGAGGAAGCCTGATACAAAAAGAAGCTGGAAGCCTTCTATAACACACGAGTAAGAAAGGAAATATTTAAACCTGGAGACTTGGTCCTTAGAAAAAACGAGGCCAACAGACAATCCGACACAGGAAAATTAGGACCTAAACGGGAAGGTCCATATATCATCAAAGAAGCTCATATATGGGAGGTGTGTCATTCGTCAATTTTAGGTTATCTTGTATTTGTTTTTTTTTATGTTGTAAACTGACCCAATTTATATCCCTAACATTTCAAATATATAAAATATTGGATTTTATGTTACTAAATCATTCCCACTTGTTCAATTTGAAAACCCCCTTTTTCGGATTCGAAAACGCCTTTTAAAACGCTCAAATTACATCGATAACGAACTTCCAGGACGCAAAACAAACCACGCTAGACGAGCTGACCAACCCAACCCCCCTAGCATGCCGTGCCGCACGGCCAGGGAGGCTAGGCTAATCGCGAAGCGCGGCCTCAGACCTGCAGTTTGTGTTTTGTTGTTTGTTCTTTTATCCAAAATCCGGTTTTTACCCTATTAACCTTTTGTTTAACCCTCCAAACCTTGTCCTATAAATATAAGACCCTTTCGTACATCCATCCCTGCTCTCATTTCATTTTCTCACTCAAATCCATTGTTCTTTAAGGTTGTTTTTCCATGTTCTTGATAAGTTTGACTTTCAAAGTCAAACTGACTAAGTCTTGCATTTTAATTTGTTTATTTAGTCTTAATTAATATTTGAAGCTTATGACACAACATATATATAATATTCACACCTTGTTACCTTTGGTGGTCACTTCCCTGGTCTCGGTCGGTGGAGTGTCGGGCCTCGTAAGGCAAGGCTACATGGAGGACTTTCGTGGTCCTTGATATATACATAATTATATGACTTGTTTATACATATTAATCATGCTTAACTTTTGCTCATTTTAGTTTGTATATCATATTTATGAAGTTCCATGGTTATGGATTTGTAGAGACTAGCCTCGGTTTAACCGTAAATAGCTCTAAACCGTAAACCGAACTTTGTTTACTAGTTTTGTTAACTTATTGTTTAAACATGCTTATTGTTAGATTTAAGTTTTTAAAATCATTTTTATAAGTTCTATGGTTATGGGTTTGTAGAATCTTACCTCAGTCTTAACCCGAAACAAGATCCGAACCGAAAACCGAACTTTCGTTTAAAGACTTTATTGTTAACTTTTTGGTTGTAAAACTTAAGTATCTTCATTTATAAATTATTATACAAGTTCTTTGATATTTGGGCATGTGGAAACCATCTATGAACTTATTACAAGATGGAAACCGAACCAAACCGAACTAAACCGATTTTCACTAGCTTAAGACACACAAGTGTGTTTTTAGCTATCAAGACTTGTATAAATCTTTAATAATACTTTATAAACTGATTTTAATTATTTTCTTATGTACTTGGAATTGTTGGGTCCAACTTGATCTCATAACAAAGTTTGGACCGACAAAACCGAACACTCGCTTAACGGACGTTGTTAGTTCTAAAACAATAAAACTATATACTTGGTTAATCTTATTAAATTTTATTGAGTTATCTCATAACATTCATTATTTGGAAAGTTGACTTTGGGTTTGACCAATTATCAAAACCCAAACCAACAACCCGAAACATTCGTTAAAACCCGTTTTTGTATCTATATTATATAGGGACTTGCATTCTTGCATTTTTACCCACCTTATTACTTAACATAGGTTGAGTAAATATTAACGGCTAGATAGTTTAACCCGGTTTCGAGCAAACTTTTATTTTAAAAAGACTAGTATTACAATCTATTAAATATTTACATTTTTAAACCTTAAACTTTAAATTGTTTGCATTTATTATCATTTATTTTATTTAAAGACTTACTAGAAAACCTTTCTAATACAAGACTTCCTTTCATCTAGCCCTTGCTCGTTAAACCTCATCCTTCCGGTTACTCGTCTTTTTACCGATCAAGAGTATTACTTGAATGTGAGAACTTTTCATACCCCGTTTTTCATCTTTCGTTTTGGGGTGATATTGCATACTTATTTCAAACTAAATGCTTTATACTTGAGTATTAAACCACAAACATCATTGTATACTTTACTTAAATAAATGCTCGATTTGGTGTTCTATGCTTAGATGCTTATATGTTAATGTGTTTACCTCTTTTGGTTGATTGATTCATGAAATCCGAATCTATTTGGTATTCTATTATAGACGGTGTCTTATTCTTATTAACGATCTCATTGAAATCCGAATCTATTTGGTATTCTCTTATAGACGGTGTCGTTAATGTATGCTTATAAACGATCTCATTTTGAAATCCGAATCTATTTGGTATTCTCTTATAAACGGTGTCGTTAATGTATTCTTATTAACGATCTCATTGAAATCTGAATCTATTTGGTATTCTCTTATAGACGGTGTCGCTAATGTATTCTTATTAGCGATCTCTTTTATCCAAATTTTTGCTATTATTTAATGTTTTGTATACAAGTTGTGGACAATTTCTTATTATATACATATTGTTCAAACTATGAATTTGCTCACCAACCTTTGTGTTGATAAACTTTATTTTATGCAATGTTACAAGTTTGACTTTGGTTGACTCGAGAACTTGAAGAAAAACGTTATCAAGACTATTAGGATATTAGCAAAACGAACAATATATATATTTGTTTACTTGTATTCAATTTGTTATGTATGAACAATATGTGTTGTTTATTGATTTATGAAATAAATGAGTTGTTTAAATATTGTCACTTTAATAGTGTCTTGTGTTTTGGGCAGTCCGTTGCACCCCGGCATGTTCCGCCGCCTTTGGTCGGGGTGTGACAGGAGGATCCTACAATCTCAATGACATGGAAGGAAAGAAGGTGCCACGTCACTAGAGTGACAAGCACGTCAAGAAATTTTTAGTTTAGGACAATGATTCAAAGTCCTTGTAATAGTTGTTTTGGTACAACAATATTGAAAAAATCAATGAATGATGTTACATTTTTAGTAACAAACTTGTTTTTTATCCTATATAAGGGTGAGCCCCTCCAAACTAGGCTCCATGAGGTCCGGCGTATATCCCTACTCATGTAAAGGGTTGAGCTCCTAGGCCTTATCACTCAACAGGCAACAAGACACTATATCTTCCTATATACAGGTGAGTCCCTACAAGAATACGACTCCATGGAACACTTAGAAATATATTATATGCATGAAACGAGACCGAGCATCTCTTACCATTTAGCTCCTCAAGTACTAAACGCTTAGAAGCTTATCAAGCTAACAAGCTCAAGAAACTTAGGACTTGTGTAACAGTATACCACAAAACGAGGTAAATAAAATGCTATGGGCTGACAAGCGGATAGGATAAACTTTCCATCGGTTCTTAGTTACCAAGCTAAGGAAGGGTGTATGTAGCATCTCCTTAACTAAGTTTCAATGACATTGCAAAAATAACAACAAGCATAAAAGTTAAGTATATAAAATAAACTACATAACTAGCATATAAAACGTTAAAAGCACCATCCTAAGGTGCAACATACATCACAAGCATAAGGTGATAATTGTCTATGCCAACAAAGGTTTACATAACCAAAACATAAAGAAGCTTCACACATGAAGCTTAAAGATAGTAAATTGTTTATTTCAACAAAGACTTACAGAACCAACATATAAAAAAGCTTCACAAACGAAGCTTGACAAACACAGGCTACTCATAAGCAGTAGCATCCTTACCATCGCCACCGGAAGTCTTTGGTGCATCATCAACGTCATCATGAGAAGATTCATTAGTGGCATGAGAAGGAGTATGCTCAACTTCTCACAATGGGAAGGAGTTCGCTTAGAGTCATCAACCTGGGAAAGAGTAACCTCAACTTCCCTTTCATCTTTGTCAGCTGGATCTTCGAACTGAACATGAGCTTCATCAACCTCATGGCCCTCATTAGATCTAGACTTCCCTATAATCTTACTAACCATAGCTTGAATCACTTGATGTGCCAACTCCTTATTGAGACCTTCCGGCTCAATATCTTGGAAAGCTGAGAAGGGAATGTTATGGTAGCGAGCAACAACTTCAAGGTAAGGGAATGTCTTCATCTCCATGGCTCTTACAGAAGCTGCAAAATCAGTAGCGACATGTGGCCGATAGCTTGAATGTCCCTCAAGGGGATGACCAGCTTGGCCTGCCTCAAAACCAATAGACAAGCCATGATGACGACAATGGCCCTTGTATAAACTCACCAAGGACCGAGTTAAACTCACCACTATGCAAGAGGTAGGAAAAAACATGAGGAATACCATGCTCAAACATCAAACGTCTTTCAGAAAAAAAGATCATTAACTTGGGCTTGGAGATCAGCAATATCAACGGAAGAAGCAAGCTTCTCATCAACCAGCTTCTGCTTCTCAGCTTCCAGCTTCTCGCGCTCAACAACTAGCTTCTTTTTCTCCTCAATATGTAAATTCCTCTCTTTACTAACCTTCTGAAGTTGTTCATAAATGTCCTTGGTATAAGTTTCCACCTTACCACGCTCATCTTTAGCAGAAGCCTTGGTAACATCAATATCATGAACTAAGCTTCGCTTATGAGCAGTTAAGGTCACAACCTTCTCATTCGCCTCAACTAAGGCACCATTTAACTTCACATTCTCTTTCTCAAACTTCTTAATCTCAACAGGCACATAACACCACTAGACCATACCCTCGGGAACTAGGGCTAACAAATAAGCTAAGAACTGAAAAATCTTGCCCTTGAGCTCACTATCGCTCAAACTCTCAACAATCACCTTCTCAGCAGGAGGAAACAATGAAGCAGGAGATCCCGACAAATGGGCATCTTCTTCAATGTATCACAACTATGAACACCCAAGCGGGAACAAAGATAGCAGTTGATGCAGGGTTAGGAATACCTTCTGAAGGTCCAGCAACACCTTTTCCTTTAGCCTTCTCAATCATAATAGCCTCAGCAGAAGTAGGCTCAACAATTTCCTTAGTACCTTCCTCCTTCTTGCCAATATGCTCCTTAGGCTTCCCTACCTTCTTCTCAGCAGCTTCTGGGATAGGCTTGTTGGTAGTAGCATGAGGAACCTTCTTAGAGATGGACGGTTAAGAAGGTATCTTCAATGGTGAAGGGGAAGGGCTCCTAGATAGCTTCTTCGCACCAAACGAAGGAAAGCTAGTAATGGAAGTCAAAAGGGCAACATTATCATCCAGTTCAATATGATCAGAAGTGTTGGAGCTAGGAGCATGTGTCTCCTTGAACCTCTTGCTACTCCGAGCAGGAGTAGAAGCAGCCTTCCTAACAATCCCCTTAGGATGAAGGCCATAAGAGGCAGAGGTAGAGCTACAATCACAAGATTGACAGAAATCCTTGGTGTTCTAAACAACGTTGGGATGGACCGGGAAATGTCCGCAATGAACAGAAATATCCTCCAGAGAAAAAAACTCCTTAGCACTGATCTCTACAAACAGGGAAGGTGAAGGTTAGAAATGTATGACAAAAGAAGCATAAAAAACAAATAAGGAACATACTTTTATCATCAACAAATATATCGGGCTCGGTATGAGAATTGGACCACTTGGTACTCTGACCCAAATTCACTAAAAACTCCTCAGGAAAGGTGTGACACTTACAGCTCACAGATCGAAGGCTCTTAAGGTAGGTAGCTTCAAGCTCCTCAGCCTTCTGCTCAAGTGTGTTAAAGGTAAGGTCATGCTTCCTTCAAAATGGAGAGAAAGGAAAGATAGTATCGGACACCAAAAAGAACCTATCCTTACAAGGAGACGTGAGCCCAACAATACTGGAGATCAAACCAGCCTCACATCAAGTCTTCTCCACAGTAAACCAATTCCCATTATTTACTAACAAAATAAATCATCTATACATAGGCTAAGAAGGTTAATAACCCAAAGAGCGACAAACCCTCAAATGTAGAATCCTGGCTACACTAACGGGAGCCAACTGTCCAAGGCAAACGCCGTGAAAATCCAACACATTTAGAAAAAATTTGAGAAAGGATATCGAAGGTTCGATTGATCAAAATAGCGAGTATAAAAGGCAACCTTACCCTTTGGACGGCCCGAAACGGGAGTAAAAGGACTCGGAAGTTCAGACTTCAAATCAGCCCCAATGCCGTAATTTACACAGATCGAGTTCCGCTTGGGTTAGTTTCGAGAACTGAGTAGCCATATTGCCTTTGGAACCCATAATCGGAGACGAAAGAAGCAAAAATGATTTATGATAAAAGGATTTGGAAGAAAAGTCACCGGAAATTTGGGAGAAGTTATAATAGGGGAATGAAGAAGATGGAAGAATGGCAGTTACATGCCTTAATAGGTAAAATTTGAATTTCAAATCCCAAAAAAGTAGGGACGAGTAGAAGGCTAAGATGGAATTAGGTTACATTGTAACCGTTAGCCTTATGATGGCTTTCTGACATAGAAGTCCAATCGGTCAAGTTGCAGCCGCCAAAAATGATTAAAAAAAATTTAACCTACATGTAACAAGAAGCTTCCAGTTTCCATCCTAACGCTTCAAACAAAACGCTCAAGATACTTAGCTTCCAGTTTCCACCCTGACGCCTAACGAACAAAAAGGATGTTTAACTTCCAGCTTCCATACCACAAGTTAAGGAAACATTTTCTAACTCTTGGGCTCCGCCATAACGAAGCCCAACACAGCCAAATGGGTAATGTTTTGGTCTATGAAGAGGCATGCCGCTGAGCTTAAAGGCATTGAACACTCAGGGGAGAATAACGAAAAAGAGTTGAGTCACAAGCTTTCATCATTAAAAATCCGAAAACTTCTGATTGGGGGCTGATGACGTGGGTACCCTTACCCACCTGCGAGCTTAATAATAGAAAAGCAGCTTACAAGCTGGGAAGCTTATGAACTAAAGCAGAATAAATACAAGCTTCCAGACAGGAAAGCTTAACACTTGCCAACAAGTCTCCTAAGTTGATTAAGTATCTTATGCTACAGTAACTTCTGGAAAAGTCATCAATGTTCAAAAGCTAACACCTACCATAAGTTAAAGTAGCTACAAAACAAAATAAAAGATGAATGCAGGTTACACGGAAATGACACCTGCCGAGTCTGCATTAGCTGAAAGGAGAGAGCGGACACTGAAATACTTATGAATAGAACATTTCACCAAAGGTATTGACATTATAACTCGTCCTATTCTCTCTAAACTCTCTCTACATACTCCTACTATATCTCTTATATCATATAACTGATTCTCACGCCGGAGGTTGATAGTAGGAGACCCCCTCCAACGGTGAGACTAGCGGTTGTGTTTTCTTTGATTCTTAGCAGGTTAGGAAGCTTCGATAGGAACCGCCATACTTTCTTTGTGTGCTATATCCGTTGTAGCAACAGTGAACCTGATGCATTCAGCACCCCAATGTTATAAACCTATTGTAGACTTTTATTCTTATTCCAAAAAAATTTGTTGGAAACTTGATTTTTGATTATGAAATATTATGTATTTTTGGATTATTTTTTGAGTTGAAGTTGTATTTTTATGATATTATAGGGTTAACTAACATATCGGTATGCATTGTCCTGTATGTTTACCTACTCATTGGTTCACACCTTCCCCCACATCCAACTGAGCTTGAGATTGATGCATAATAAAAAAAAACTTTAGAGATCGTGGTCACATGGTCAATTAAAAATGAAGACCCAAGAAACGTAAGTACTGACGCATTTTGCTTATGTAAGCAACCTTTCATCACAATAAAATTGCTAAAAAAGATATCGCATTCAGTTCTTATAACGTATAGTCATATTTAAACCTAGAACACACAAAACAATAAATCTTTATAAACCAGCTCTGTTACTTTTTAGTATAATATAGAATTCCAACCTTCAACAGTATTAGATCATACATAAGCTAGATTTATTTATATTCATTACTTGTATTAATAATTTGCATATAACATATATTTACCTAGGTTATACCAGTACGAAATATGTGAACCGGATAATCCTTAGTTTTAGGTTCTTTATATAAACATCGGTAAATATCGGCAAGCCCCTTCCAGTAACAACAACCGGACTTGCTTTGGATGTGGTTGTCTGGACAAAACGTCGCCCCGATTGGCTCAAAATAATAACAACACACCAACCTCTCAAGGCCGAGTTTTTTTCCCTAGGAGCACCTGATACCCGCCAAGATCTAGTTGAATGCAAGCTACGCTGGTTAAATTTTGGGATGAAATCCTCTTAACTAGGGGAGGTTGTGACAACCTTGATTTTCTATTGTTTATTGTTTACAACATTGGGTTATCTCAATTTGAATCTATGTTTATCGATTTGAATCTAGACTGGAAAATTTGAATCTACATTGTTTTAGACTTTTAGTGTCTACTTAAATCTCAAGCTAATATGTTCAATCAATTTCTATTACATGACGATGGGGTGTTACAAACCGCGGCCACAACTCATCATTTATTACAGTAATACACAAAAAGGTGGACTCGTTAAACCTTAATGAGTTTAGGCCAATTAGCTCTTATCGGTTATATCTACAAGGTAAGTGTAGAAGCCCCTGGGAATCGATTAAAGAAGGTAATTAGGTCGTTGATCTTGGAAGTCCAATCAGCATATGTCGCAAAAAGAAATATAATTGACGGGCTTTTGGTGGTGAATTAAATTGTGTTGTGGATGAGAAAATCGATTGCAAAAACGTTTACTTTTAAAGCCGATTTTAAAAAGGCTTTTGGCTCGCTAAATTGGGAATTTCTAGATTCAATAATGGACCAAGTGAATTTTCCTAGTAAATGGTGGGCATGGATACGAGCTTGTTTATCATCTACTCGGTCTTCAGTGTTAATCAATGGTAGGCCCACAATCGAATTTCAGTGCTTTTGTGGGATTATATATGCAAGGCGCGCGATCCATTATCTCAACTCGTCTTTCTTATCGCCATGGAGGTTCTACATCAAGCAATGTCGATCACGCCACAGCGAGTTCTCCATGGAACACCAAATCATGGCCTGGAAATACCACATTTATTTTACGCCCATGACGCAATTGTTTTTGGCAATTGATCGGAAAACAATTGTAAAAATCTAACCCGTTTACTTTGATGTTTCTCAATTTGTTCGGGTTTGACAATGGATAAGATTGAATCGAATTGAATGTTTTTCAACAATTATATAATGATGAAAGATTCTTTACATAAAAAAAAAAGTAAAAGAAGCAATTTGTATTATATATTGCAAACTCTGAGTTTTATATTATGCTTCCATCAAGGCTTGCTGAATTGTTGGATCTGGTAGGGTGTGAACCAATGAGCACCTAATAGCATTTATTTATATATAGGTCACTCGTATGAAACGTGAACAACCTTCCAATATTATCCATTTCTTTTCAAAGACTCAAAAGAAGTTTTTTCGCATAGTCGAAATAAGCCAATCGAGATGGCTGGTTCATATAAGGTTTCTGCTAAAATAGAATCAAAATATGAAGTGGCATTAGCTGTTAAGGTCTCCAATTTTGTTTCGGTGGAGCTTTCCAGGAGCATCAACTATAAGGTCTATAATATCTGGAAGGCTCAGATGCTTTGTCTCATAGAGAGTCAGGAGTTGCTTCACATTATTAACGCCGAACATCCATCTCTGGTGGATGAATCATTGGTCGAGGATATCGATATGATTTCACAGTTTGACAAACTTGTCAAAGCTTGGATTTTAAGTGCTCTGCATGAGCTACTGGCCGAGGATGTGAAAGACCTGGTTACGGCAAGAGAGGTGTGGATGAAACTAGAATCGATCTATGCTCTAACGATAAGCGATACACAAGGTACGCAACCATTAACTATACCACATATTTGTCTTTTCATTATATATCCTTATTGAAATATTGAAATGAAATACATGTGATCCTGCACAAAAACAAGATATCAAATATAGGCGGGCATTAGATTTTACGGTCTCCGAATTTGTTCAAGTGAAGCTTTTCGGGCGCAGCAACTATCATATCTGGAAGGCTCAGATGCTTTGCCTCATAGAGCGTGAGAAGTTGCTTCACATCATTATTGCCAAATATCCTTTTCCGGAAGATAAGGGCGTCCACATGATTACCAAATATGATAAGCTTGTCAAAGGCTGGATTTTCACTACAATGGACCACCAACTACTCGAGGATTTCATAGACTACTCTGACGTGCAGTCTATATGGTGGCAACTAGAATCGCGCTTTAATCTACCAATAAGATATAGAGAAGGTACGTACTCCATTAACTACCATTTATTTGACCCCACGTTCTATGAATGTTATTTTTAAACGACTTAGTTTTGCCATTTAAAAAGGGCTAGCAGCGCAGCTTGTTACCTGTTTACCTGTTTGTGCGCCTTCTGTATCGATGTAAACACACTGCTTTTTGTTGAAATTAAATAAATTTCCCATAATAGAAATAACAGTGAACAGTAACAAAACTTTTGGCAGGGTGGCGTAATTTCGTTTTTATTTGACTTTTAAGTTTATGTTCTTCCTGATTATTGATGAAAATGAAGTGCAGGTGATTCAGATGATGTTTCTACACTAAGAGAAGACCTGAAATATATTCAGGTATCAAACGTTAACATTTCCAACTTTGTTTCGGTCAAGCTTTCAGGCCACAAGAACTATCCTATCTGGATGGCTCAAATGAAGTGCCTCTTACATAGCCAAGAGTTGCTTCGCATCATTGAGGCTGAAATTCGTAATCCGGAGAATGCTGGCCCCATGACGGAAAAATATGACAACCTTGTCAAAGGTTGGATTTTCGGTACTATGAACGACCAACTGCTCAAGACTTTCGTATACCACCGTTCCGTGCAACCATTATGGAAGGAACTAGAATCAAAGTTCAATTCACCAAAAACCGATAGCGAGATAGAAGGTACGTAGTCCATTAGCCCACGAGCGCATTTGATTTCCCATAACGATATAATTAATTATAACCACACAAAATTAATATATTACTTCTACATATTTAGACAAGATAACCTAGTCATAATTAAGCTTACCCCTATAGCAGCTCTCTCTAATTTCTCCAAGAATACTATGAACCATTATATGGTACAGAGCTTTTGAGCTCTAACGAGTAAATTGATCTACTCCACTAATTGGACTAGATCTAGACAATTTCATCGATGGTTAACCACTACAATCGGCGAAATACCTGGATGTAGATAAGACGAAATCGAATCCTGACTATCTACAATGGTATTGACACAATGAAATCCTGATTAGTGGGATTTTAGGAAGTTCCATAAAAACTATTCAACCAATTTTGTCATCTGCTACTACAACCCATGATGCCTTGGAACTACTCACAACAGAGTTTTGTGAGTGCTTCTAGGTCGTGTATTGTATCTCTAAAATCGAAGCTCTCAAAGAACCCCCAAAGGAACTCGACTGGTCTTGGAATTCCTCAGCCCCGGCTCTAAGGGTTGCCAAGTGGGGCGCCCGGCCGGAGCACTTTTTTTTGGGGGCATAATTTTTTTTGGAAATTCCCGATGTTATCTATATATATATACACATACATACCCGAACGCTTATAATCTCATTGTTTTTATATATATATACTCAAACAGATTCTATACCTATTTTTTTAATTACCCAAAAACTTATAGGTCAATTAAAAATTGAAAAAGACCTATTATTTTTAATTAATCAATAAAAGATAAACAGATAAAAAAAGAAACGTGTAGGCGGGATACAACAAAGTCGACTTCGAACACCAGCAGTCACGGTAGCATATGTAGTAAGTGTAGGTTCCCGCGGGGCGTCGCTGATCGATACGAGATCCGCACGAGGTCTAGGAGTGCGGAATCCTCCTAGACTCGTTTAATGGTGTAGAAGACAAAGAACACGATTACACACATACAAACACACGAACAAACACACGAATGGGATAAACACATCTGCAGATCTTTTATATAATAACCGAAACACATTACATACCAAACACGAAAACAAATGACGGCCGACCCGAGGTGAGCTCTACCTCGGGCCGTCCCACACGACTCTCCCTCTCGGTTTCTCTCTAGACAATTAAACTGATCACAAAACACTCTGACTTTCTGGATAACCAAACCTAAACAAGACACATATATATATATATAAACAACTTCGCGGGCTTGGCCTTGGGCTGTAGGCGAAGTTGTTCTTAACTTCGCCTATGGCGAAGTTGTTATAACTTCGCCTAAGGTGAAGTTGTTCTAACTTCGCCTATGGCGTCTCCGCTGGTCAGAATTGCATAGCGACGGTCACAAAATGCACCAACAGACTCCCCTTTGACCATTGCTCTCAATTCTAACAAACATAAAAGATCATCTGTTACAAAACATGCACCAACAGACTCCTCTTAACTGATGATCTTCTGTTTGCTCTTCAACCAGCCGTGTCTGAAACTGTCTTGTAGCTTCACAAATCTACCAATCACCCAGCGTCTTCCATATCCGATCTCCCATTCAGTGTAAGCTTCTCCGACTATAATGATTGAGGTCTTTGAAATGCATGCATCCCCGTGCCTAATTGATCATCTCAACCAATCACGTGAAGTCCTTTTGACTTCACCAACACATGAAGTTCTTCTAACTTCACCAACACGTGAAGTTGGGCTCCCTCCACAACTTCACCAACACGTCGGCATACGATAAGGTTTAATCTTCAACTATCCAACATCAAGTGATCAATTTCATCACAAAACCACCTTGACAGAATCTAACACACATGACCATTAATTAATCCGAAGCATCTTCAATCACCGGGGATAATGATCAAGAACATAAACACTTTAATTCCCGATTACATCCAACTTGTTCCAAAATTTTCACTTTAATAAATAAACATCACGTTTCAGGATCCAATTCTCGAACGCCTTGAAAATAACATAAATAATATGCTCTGACCGCAATCTAGTAATGACAAAAACCTTCAGTTCAATTTGACTTTCTTCAGTTGGTCAACCTCGAACAACAACTATTTCATTGCCCACAAACACCCAACTATGTGTCAATATCCAGTTTCAATCAATATCCCATTCACAACCTCAACTCCATATCCAGAGTTGACACGTATTTGTTCAAACGTAAGACCAAGAGATAACAAGTTTCACTCGTTGACGGAACAACGTCTTCGGTCTCACAATAATCGTGTACACCTGGCCATACAGACGAAAACTCCAAACAATTTTTTTTTTAAAATTTTTTTTTTTTAACTTCGCCTAAAAGTCAACTTCGCCTAAATGTCAACTTCGCCCCTCCTTAACTTCGCCTGTCCATAACTTCGCCTGTCCATAACTTCGCCTGACTGATAACTTCACCTAAACCCTAAAATTTAAGCGACAACTTCGCCTGAACCCCATAACTTCGCCTGCGGCGGCTGTTCGGTCAAAAACGCATCAGAAACGTGCCAGAAACACCAAAACGCATATCTCGAACCATAGCATAAGAACCTAAGGCTCTGATACCACTTGTAGGTTCCCGCGGGGCGTCGCTGATCGATACGAGATCCGCACGAGGTCTAGGAGTGCGGAATCCTCCTAGACTCGTTTAATGGTGTAGAAGACAAAGAACACGATTACACACATACAAACACACGAACAAACACACGAATGGGATAAACACATCTGCAGATCTTTTATATAATAACCGAAACACATTACATACCAAACACGAAAACAAATGACGGCCGACCCGAGGTGAGCTCTACCTCGGGCCGTCCCACACGACTCTCCCTCTCGGTTTCTCTCTAGACAATTAAACTGATCACAAAACACTCTGACTTTCTGGATAACCAAACCTAAACAAGATACACATATATATATAAACAACTTCGCGGGCTTGGGCTTGGGCCTGTAGGCGAAGTTGTTCTTAACTTCGCCTATGGCGAAGTTGTTATAACTTCGCCTAAGGTGAAGTTGTTCTAACTTCGCCTATGGCGTCTCCGCTGGTCAGAATTGCATAGCGACGGTCACAAAATGCACCAACAGACTCCCCTTTGACCGTTGCTCTCAATTCTAACAAACATAAAAGATCATCTGTTACAAAACATGCACCAACAGTAAGGATTTTTTCAAAGTTATAGTTATTGAAATCTTATTTACAATCCACAATGCCTAAGAAAAACTTAGCGGGTTGGCAATGATGGCTATCGAGAACTGAAAATTAGAGAGCATAAACCGCGAAGAGTTGATTCACCAATTTTCTATCAAGAATGTTAGCAGAGCTTTACAAATCCTCAGTTAGCTATTAGCCTATTTCGTATGTCATAAACTCATATTAATACCATGACTTTTGCTAATGGTTATGTTTATTTCATAACTTTAATCAGCGTAAAAAAATGTGTTTACATTCTTTAGTACGTTAAGGTTTAAAGGGCATATGTGGATTCTCAGGGAAGTCCTGGAATTCCTCCATCATATACAAGCCATTGCAGATGAGTCCGCCCTTGCTCAAAGTCTTATCGATGAAGCGGATTTGTTGATTCACATCCTTAATCTACCGGGAAATGAATAGACAAATATCTTTGCTCCCATTAAAAACAGAGCACTTCTTTGTCATATCATGCTTTGTTTGACAAATTAGTTAACTTTGAAAGATATTTAAAACAAACTGAAAGCATCGCAGGCCTTCTGGTCATACCTATGACTAACTACACCAAACACCAACATAACCGTAACACAAGTAGGTTCTACGATCTGACCCATAGCCACGCAACATGCCTCAATTCAATGGCTCCTATTGAAAAAACAAACCGAACAATGGTAATATATATCATTCCAACTGTTAGGAACAAAGTGGCGCGGTAAAATATCTTATTCACAACGAACACACAATAATAAAAGAGAAAATATAAAGATACATGAACACGAGGATGTATAGTGTTTGGTCAATGAGACCTACGTCCACTCTCTGCAACCAGGGATCTTTTTAGTATTTAAGTGCACAATTTATTAGACATGATATTTGTAGAGACTAATATATTGTTTTAGGTTTGGTGATGAAAACCAAAAAGGCCTTTTAACACCCAAGTAATTAAGCCCAATAGAAACGAACCCAAGGACTTCACAAAACCCAACAATCTCTCATTTGAAGGCCTTGCGATAAGCATCAAGTCCGCCAACAAGCACAAAGCAATCCATGTATTCGGTAATCCATTAAATTCAATCACACACATGAACAGATTTCTCATAGGTCCAGCTCCCCATAAAAAAAACCAAACTTCAAACCTGTTCACGTATCCACCTAGTTGCATCGGCCTGATCTTCAGTAACCTAAAGGGCGTTGAAACCTGAGACGGCTTCAACGCGGTCTCAAAAGACCCCGTCTTCACATCCTCAATCCCAACTAATTCCCAAAGATTCGAACCATGAGATCCAGGGAGTCTCAGAAGAATACTCGCCACTAGTAGAAACTTCCTAGGAGAGATTTCGTTCGAAACAAGATCTTGTGAACCCAACGTTGATTTCCAGACAGTGTCAGAACACATCCCATGTTCTCACTGCTACGAATGTCCCGTACACGTGCATGTCTCCGAACAAACAAATTACCATCCCAGAGTCCTTTTCCATATCTTCCCATGCTAACCAACTACTTATCATTGAACTTGTTTCCTCCGTATCCACCTCTACCTACTCATCTCTGATGTCCTCGTACTCCCGTTCTACTTCCCCACTCGACCCCTTTTCACCATCAACTTTCACTTCCATTGCCCCATCCATGCCTACCACCCAACCAACGGCCACAACACCTACGACCATCACTGATACTCACCTCTAGACATGTTCTAGACGTCCCAAACCCTCTACTACACATCCCAAACCAGCCATGGTGCATGCTAGACTACCCATCCTATATAGATTATTAATTTATGTTCTTAGTAAGAGTATTATACCAAAAACAAGAATTTTCCAAAAATAAAGGGGGGGGGGGGGGAGGGGTGGTGGTGGTGGTGGGGGAGGGGGGTTTCGAACAACCCCCCCCCCCCCCCCCCCCCCCCGCGGTTCTAACACTGGACGCACCACCCTAGCCCAGTTATACACCAAAAACAAATAAATATAAACAAACAAGGCTACAGCTTCAATTACCCTAACAATTTAAATTTGTTAAATCCGTTGTTGTTTGTTGAATTTTTGTTAGGGCTATTGCAGAATACGAAATCGCGATTCTAATGCATATAACTTTTACCTTTGCAAATGATTTAAAGACGGATAATTGTTCAGTCAAAGCCGGCCAACAAAACGATCACGAACGGGATACATGACGGTTGTTACAACTTAATTAACCAAGGGGGATTTGATTGCGACATGTAGATGATGGTGTCTGCAGTGCTATTTGAATTATTATAAACATTTTATATGAAATATGAATTAGGTTTAGGGTCGGCTCATATAACGTATGGCAAATCATGATTTTGATTTAGTTAACACAATTGTGATGTCGGTTATGCCATAATAGGAAGGTATAACAATGAATTTGATTCCATTTCTATATTGGTTGCCAGAATTAAGGTCCAAGGTAGAGGATACGGGTTTGCAAAACGGGTCATGGGCATGGGTTTTGGATATGGGTTACCAGATTTTGATGGGTTATGATATGAATTTGCACTTTAGTCCCTAAAGATCGAAGGTTGAAACAACTTGGGGTTAAAGTTTAAGTTTGGGTTAATTTTGCCAAAATATGAAAGCTATAAATTATATATTATACAATTAATTAAAAAATAATATATTAATAATTAGTCTTCTCAATAAACATGATATATATTTTAATAAAATAACCCAGACATCCAAACGGGTCGGTGTTTATATAAATTGTTAATATGAAAAAGTCCGAGTTGTTACAATAAACTTTGCATCGGTTTTTAGTTACCAAGCTAAGGAATGTTGTTTACAGCATCCCTCGTTAACGAAGTTTCGAAGACATTGCAAAAATAACAAACAAGTATAAAAACTAAGTAGATAAGATAAATTGCAAAACCAACATGAAAAACATAAAAGCATAACATAGTAATTGTTTATGCCAACAAAGGCTTACATAACCAAAACATAAAGAAGCTTCACACACGAAGCTTAATATAGTAATTGTCTACACCAACAAAGGCTTACAGAACCAAAGCACAAAGAAGCTTCACACACGAAGCTTAGTAAAAATAAAGCTACTCAACGGCAGTAGAATCTTCACCATCACCACCAGAAGTTTTGGTGCATCACCAAAGAGGTTCCCATAAAACATGTCTAACATCTCTATCAAAATCGTCTTGGGAAGCTTCAGTAGTGGCAAGAGAAGTAGTATGCTCAACTTCGAGCTCAGAATCATCTTATTGGGAAGGAGTAACCTTAACTTTCTCTTCATTCTCATCAGCTGCCCAGTTGGATATTTACCTTCAACGTTAGCTTCACCCTTTTCATGATCTCTATCGGAGTTAGTCTTCCCAGTAATCTTGTTAACCATCGCTTAAATCACCCGATGTGCCAGCTCTTTCTTGAGACCTTCCGGCTAGCTTGAAAAGCTAGAGAAAGGAGGTCGTGAAAACGAGCAACGAATTCAAGATAGGGGAAAGTCTTCATTTACATGGCTCTTATAGAAGCTGCAAAATCAGTGGTGACATGGGGTCTATAGCTTGAAAGTACCTCAAGGGGACAACCAGCTCGTCCTACGTCAAAACCGATGGACAGGACATGATGCCGACCTTGAGCAATGTCCCTTGTATAAACTTCACCAATGGCCGAATTAAACTCATCGCTATGCAAGATGTCAGAAACGGCATGAGGAATACCATGCTCATCAAACATTTCTCAAAAATAGATCATTAAGCTGGCCCTAGAGATCAGCAATGATAACAGAAGAAGCAAGCTTCTCATCAACAAGCTTCTGCTTCTCACTCTGCAGCTTCTCACGATCAGGAACCAACTTTTTCTTCTCCTTAGCAAGAAATTTTCTCTCTTGACTAACCTTCTGACGCTGTTCATAAAGGTTTTTGGCATAAACTTCTACCTTGCTCCGCTCATCCTCAGCAGAAGCTTTGGCAACAACAAGCTCATGAATCAAGCTTTACTCATGAGCTGTCAAGGTCACAACCCTCTC
The DNA here is from genome assembly GCF_021521415.1 of Bidens hawaiensis. Lineage (NCBI taxonomy): Eukaryota > Viridiplantae > Streptophyta > Magnoliopsida > Asterales > Asteraceae > Bidens > Bidens hawaiensis. Next base: position 12,709 of record NW_027494798.1, on the reverse strand, counting down.
ATTCACCTCAACCAATGCGCTTTTCAACTTTGAGTTCTCTTCCTCCAACTTCTTGATTTCCCCGACGCATAGCTCCATCATCCCATACCCTCGGGAACAAGGGCTAGAAAATAAGCCAAGTACTGAAAAACCCGGGCCATAAGCTCACTATCGCTTAAACCCTCAACAATAACCTTCTCAGTCAGAGCAACACAGTGAAGAAGGAGGTCCCCACAAATGGGCATCTTCTTCAATGTATCACAATCACGTACCCAAGATGGAACAAAAATAGCAGTTGATTCAGGATTGGGAATACCTTCGGATGGGCCAGCAACACCTTTCCCTTTCGTTTTCTCCATCACAACAGTCTCAGCAGTAGAAGGTTTCACACTAACAAGTTCTTGGTTACCGTTCACCTTCCTTTCAGCAGGCTCATTGTTCTTCTCGACATTTTTATCAGCCGTTGCAAGGATAGGCTTCTTAGCTTAGAGACTTTCTTAGAAACAGTGGCTGAAACATCCTTTGCAGCAGAGGGCTTGGAAGGTACCTTCAATGGTGAAAGAGAAGGGCTCCTGGACAGTTTCTCCCCACCAGCAAGAGGAAAGCCGGTGATCGAAGCGACATGAGCAACATCCTCATCCAAATCGATGGGATCAGTTATGCAGATGTCATGCTCTAATCAAAAACAAGTATTTATAAGCTTAAATACCTATAAATATTACGGGTAATAAAGGTCGTATCCACAGGGAAGAATCAGTGGAAAGTTCTAATAAAACTCATAATTTATGAAATTATTAAAGTAAACGGACAGACGACGTCAAGCGGTTTGGAAATTAATTTGGTTGCAAAACAATTTAAGAAAACAGTGACTACACTTAAGGTTTGGGATATGCAATAAATTGACTACAATAATTTATACAAATCGGGAAATCACATAGACATGATTCGTGTATTAGAATAGATAAATGATTACTAGACACAGTACATTGGTTATGATGATTCACAGAACTTAATTCGAAGAATTGACACAACTGAACATGGTCTACTTAATTACCAGTTCATTAATATAAAAATTAGCATCTACCAATGATTAACAGTAAACGGTTCAATGACGATAAGAACTTAATCCTAAATTTTGATGAACACAAACCAAATAATTGATGATAAACGAAAGTCCCAAAAACACAACTGTTTAATCAATTCCAATAAACATATAGATTCAATCAACCAAAAGATTAATCAAAACTAAATCCCAATACATGTAATGTCATAAAAATAATTAGTTCATATGCAAACCCTACACCCGAAGTGGTCACGAGTGGTTTAGCCTTTCCTCTGCATCATGATTGACTCGAATATGGATTGGAAGAATGAATCCATGGATGATTTGGTGATTGAAAGGTGTTGATATGGTGAAGAATTACCCCAAAATTGTCCTTGGTGGCTAGGGTAGGAAGAAGAGTCGATTTAGGGTTTTCCTAGCGTAAATATGGAAGAAAACAAGCCCAAAAGGCAATACCCGTCAGGCCACCGTATTCTACACCACGGCCGTAGGCTACGGCCCTTAGTCGCTGCCTTACAGCTCCATTATGCCATTTTCATATTCTTCTTGTCAAGAAACCAAAAATTCATATATTATGGGTTCCATAAACTTTTCTAGCCCCGGATATGCCCGTTTCACTTTAGGTGCGCACAAATCACTTCCAAACTTTATTTTCTTTATAAAATCTTCATTCCAACTCCGTTTTCCTCCCCATTTGTGCCCACGTCTTCGTATTTCAATTCTTTATCATATAATATACCATTAATTTCATTTACACCGCATCATAAATGCTCCAAATTAGTTGCATTAAGCTCCGCACACCTGTACACATTAAACCACTCAAAGTATTCGCGTTCGAAACATATAAACAAATAAAACGCACGAGATTACATCCTATAAACGCATATTTTCACCCATACATCAATCAGTATCAGTAGAGCTGGGAGTATGTGTTACTTTAAACCTTTTGCTACTCTGAGCAAGAGTAGAAACAACCTTCTTAACGATACCTTTGGAAGGAAGGCCGGAAGAGGTGGAGGTGGGAACATGAGGATCAGACTAGCAGAATTCTTTTGTATTGTCAACAACATTGGGATGACCTGGGGTAACCTCAATAGACACAAAAGTAGCCACAGAAAAATCTTCAAGTAAACGAAACTCCATAGCACTAATCTGGTATCATAAGGAAGTTGAAGGTCAGACCTAAATAACAAAAGAAGATTAGGGAAGTTGAAGGTCAGACCTAAATAACAAAAAAAGCTTAAAATCAAACATGTAACAAAAGGTCGAAGTTGAAGGTCATAACTAAATAACAAAAGAAGCTTAAAAACAACACATGTAGCATACCTTTGTCATCCATAAAGCTTAAAACAAACATGTAACATATTTTTTGTTTTAATTTTTAAATTTGTAGTTTTGTTTCTTCCTTTTAAATTTTAAAGTACGTTATTTATAGGTTTATGTTAAGGTCTTTCGTGCAACGTTATTAATGAGTGGGCGGACAAAAAATATTTTGTATATATTTAAGTGTTTGGATTCGGTGTATAAATATTTTTCATGTTTATATCTGTATATATTTTTAGATTTCGGGGGGGGGGGGGATTTTTTTACTCTATCACGAGATAGACTGACCCTATAGGGTCAACAATAATATCTTTCATTTATTCACTTCACTTTTCCCAAACTCTCTCAATTTTTTCTCTTTCTACCTTATCCACCGCCGTTCTCTTCAAACCCTAAAACACAATCAAACTTGCTTCAATCTTGTTATTTGATGTGTGGGTAAACGAATGTGTTTTAAGTGTTTAATTCAGGGTATGTTAAGTGTTTTTATATATCGAACACAAGTACTTTGAGTGGTTTTATGTTTACAGGTGCTCAGAGCTTAAAGAAACTAACTTGGAGCACTTAGGATGGCAAGGAATTGAGTTACGGGCAAAAGGAAGCAATAGGGGTGTCAGAAGTGTTTCGTGCATCTAAAGTAAAATGGGCATATATGGGGCTAGAAAATGAGTTACATAACCCATAATATATGAATTTTGTAACCGTAAGGCAGAGGCTGAAGGTCGTAGCTTATGGCCCTGCCATAGGCTAAAGTGGCATGGGTCTGACATGAGTTGTATTTTGGGCTTGTATTCTTCCATATTTAAGCCGGGATAAACCCAAATCAAGAATTCTTCGTACCCTAGGCACCAAGGATGATTTTTGGGCCATTCTCCACCAAATAACACCTTCCAATCATCATAATCATCCATATTATCATCTTTGTAACAATCAATGAAACTATTAGGATCAAGATGCAAGGCTAAACCCCTCATGACCACTTCAGGTGTAGGGTTTTGTGTAAACTAACTATAATCAGATTCTTTGTGCTTTAATGGTTAAGAACTTGGTTGAATATGTTATTTTATCTTGTTTGTTTTATCAATTGATTTTTTAAACAATTTATGTTTTCGTTAATCAAATCTTGCATCACTTATCTGGTTGGGTTGGGTTGGGTTGGGTTGGGTTAGCTCTTGTGTCATTGAACTAACAATTGTTAGGAAGTGCAACTTAATTGGTTTTCATAAAATAAAGCTGGTAACTGGGTAGACCGGGTTCAGTTGTGTCAACAATTCTGTTAAGGTATCATTTGTCATCACAACCCAACTATGAGGTCTAGTAATTAATGCGCAATCAGTTTAATTGAATATGTGATTAGTTATTATCACATTACCGGAACCTGAGATGAATCACCTCTTTCATAATTGTTTACAAACTTTCAAAGTAATCGTGTGTTTCAAATCATCTTTTAAAACCGCTTGACATGACTGTTCACTTAATATAATAATTAATTAATTATGTGTTTTACTTGCACTTTGCACTTCTCTTTGGATTCGACAAATTACTTTTCCTTTCTAGTAGAGGTAATTTTAGAAAAAAATTTGATTAACTTTTCAACATCGATCAAAATGGCGCCGTTGCCGTGGAATCAATGCGCAAAGTGCTAGTTTACTTAAATTTTAGTTTTGTTTCTATTATATCTTCGTTGATTTTACGCGGGGTGTTAGTGTTCTTGTCTAGATATTCCTGTGAGAAAGAGTCTCTACAGTTTGATCGAGAAACTGAGAAAACAGCAAAGAGAAACCAAGCAGCTTCTAAACCCATGGTAAACCGAAACCAGAAGCCACAGTACTAAACATAGAAAACACGAGTAACCGAAACAACCAAGACCCAAATGACTACCCACCAGATAAGCAAGACCAACCACCAAACCAAGAATAACCCGTTCCTCAAAACAGCCCACCACCTAACCGAAACCAGGTAAACCGTGGAGGAGGTAACCATAACAAGAGAAGACAATCGAATTTTGATGACAACTTATCAGTCACATCCGCCCATTAAATCATCAGAGGCCAAGTGAATTCAGCGAGGAAAGACCCGAGGTTAACCAAGCTCATATACGGGTCGAAAACAGGCATATAGGGGATGATTCCGGGTTTGATTATGAAGATGAGGAGGATTTTCTGGAAGTCAGTATCAGCAACATAATCTTCAGAATAACCAAGAACCTCGACAAAACCATCTAGAAAATCAGCAATATCAAGCACCAAGACATCAGAATAACCATGAGCCAAAGATTCTCTTTTATGAGTTTGATGATGGAGTACCGAGAGCATATATCCCACCACCAATAAGGGGAGTTTAGAGTCACTTCATCCCATAAGTGGCCACGAACCCTCTACCTATCATCATTCTAGTTAGAGATGGAAGAACTTTTTTAGTGAGGCAGAGCAGTTTAACCGGGTTACCCAAGTTTCACGGGAAGGCTAATGAAGAACCATGTATGCACTTGAGTGATTTTAATTCAATCTGTGCACGTGTCTCAAGTCAGGGTTTTACCACAGATGAAGTGAAGATGGTTGTATTCAGTTTAGTTTGAAGGATGCAGCAAAACAGTGGTTTTTATCGTTGCCTTTGGCTAGTATTTACACGTGGTGGGATTTAGCACTACAATTTTTAGACGAATATTATACGCCACAGAGAACCACCGAGGCTCGAAACGCCATTAGGAATTTCAGCAGCGCATGGGTGAAACGTTCTATGAGACCTTTCAGAGATTTAAACTATTGTTGAGAACTTGTCCACATCATGAATAGTTTTATGGGAGTTGATAAAGGCATTCCATGACAGTCTCTCTATTGATAATGTTCGAGACCTACAAGCCACTGTTAATGGATCTTTTCTTGCAAATGATGAAAATGTAGATTGGGGGCATCTTGAAAGACATGCAACTAATTCGAAGAGATAGGCTCAATCGAATAGAATGGTCAAAATAGCAGTAGTAAAATAGTAAAGGTGGTAGACAGTCATGGGTCTGATGACAAAATATATTTTCAATTTACTTGATTATTCTATTGAAAATAAATATTCTTGGTCAGATGCTACTAACAGGTGTATTCCTCGTGTAAGCAAGGATAATACCGAGGAGGAAGGTGTTGTTTTTGACAGGTCAAAGCTTGAGAAAGAGAAGAAAGAGGTGAATGTGGTAGAAGTTTAGAGTGAGGAGCTGGTAAGTTCAGACAATAATATCAATAAGGACGATTTTTGGGCCATTCTCCACCATAATAACACCTTCCAATCATCATAATCATCCATGTTATCATCCTTGACACAATCAATAAAGCTATTCAGGATCAAGATGCAAGGCTCAACCCCTGTAAACTAATTATAATTGGATTCTTTGTGCTTTAATGGTTAAGAACTTGGTTGAATATGTTATTTGATCTTGTTGTTTTATCAATTGATTGTTTAAACAGTTTATGTTTTTGTTTATCAAATCTTGCATCACTTATCTGGTTGGGTTCATCAACACTTAGGGTTAGCTCTTGTGTCATTGAGCTAATAACCGCTAATGCAACTTAATTGGTTTTCATAAAATAAAACTGGTAATTAGGTAGACTGGTGTAGCTGTGTCAACTATTTGGTTAAGGTATCGTTTGTCATCACAACCCAACTATAAGGTCTAGTAATTACGGCACAATCAGTTTAATTGAATCTGTGATTAGTTTGTTATTGCATTACAAAGTGAATCACCTCTTTCATAGTTGTTTACAAACTTTCAAAGTAATCATGTGTTTCAAATAATATTTTAAAACCGCTTGACATCGACTATGCTTAATATAATAATTAATTAATTATGTGTTTTACTTGCACTCTCCACTGATTCTCTACGGATTCAACACCTTACTTACCCTTGCTAGTAGAGGTACTTTTATAAATGTTTTTATTGACCTTTAGAATTATTCTTGGTGTTCTTGATGGACTACTGGAAAATCAAAATGAACCTTTATGTTTTTGTTTGCTCAAGTTGATGTTGTAATCTTGTTTTCGCTAGTATACGGGACATTGAATTTGATTTGATTGAGTTTTGGTGTCGTTTTCTGTAGTTTTTAGGTTTTAGGTTATTTTCAGACCTGTTTAGGTCTAATTGACCCTTGAAAGGTTTTTATTTGTGAAAAAGGACTGCCCAAAAACGTTTATCTGGGTTGATACAGATATAAAGGAAATTGTTGAATTGGACAAAGTGTTATATCTTATTCGAGTTCAATCTGTATCGAATTGAGTTCATAAGAGAATCGAATCGAGGTCAAATTCAATTCGAATCAAATGTGATTACTGAAAATTTCTAAAATACAAAAGGAATCGAATCGCAATCATAATCATTCCATTTGAATCAGATTTTCTTCTAACCGAATCGATTTCATTTTAATCGAATCGAGTTCTAGAATCGATTTGATTCATTTATAACTCGATTCGATTCGTTTGAAACTCGATTCGATTCGTTCACAGTTGGATAGTTTTCATTTTTACAGGTTAAAAGGATTCAAAATGACTACAACTCTAATCCAAATAAGTCTCTGAAATATCAATCTAATCTAACTCATTCAATCGAATCAAATCCCAGACTCGATCGATTCGATTCAAATTAGACTCGATTCTATTCATTTTATACTCAATTTGATTCGTTTTACATTCGATTTGATCCGTTTACACTTTGAGTATTTTCTTCCAACATTATCCAACTCGAATCTTTTAAGACTAAACTGATATGATTCGTTTTTCCTTAACTGTTTTTGAAATTGTTTTTAGATTTATTTATTTTTTCAATTTATTTTTTTATTTTTTTATTTTCATTTATTATTTTATCTCATCTTTACTTTTTCTTTGTTCATTGTTTTCATATATCCTTTTATTCTTCTAACTCGATGATCAACTCTAATGATTTGTCTTATGTTTTTATATATCAACACAACATGTATTGTCCTCTTTATCTTCCGAGGAAGAAGTACAAGGTATTTACTTCGATGACTAAGTGCTCGGTAATGTCCATTGATGCATGTTATCTCTGCTAACCCGGAGATACATACTTGTTGGATCGAGGAATTTTGTATGAAGGCCAAAATAGTAAAGAATGGGGATTCTATCACAACTTAGGTAGCAGGAAAGAAGCTAACAATAACGGAGGATGTTGATCGTCTAGCCCTTAATATTAAAGACGCCTCACATCATTATTATGAGTCTATGGGGTATTAGGCATAAAAATTTGGATATTTATAGAAGGTGGATAATAAACCTTTATTTCCCTTTGCATTCTATCCAGCGATGGAACAAAAAATGATCAATTCGTTTATTCTTTTTTTTATGTTCAATAAAAAAACAAACAATTATAATTCTATAGAGTTTAATAAAAATTCAATGAATCTTTTGATAAAATTGCTATGCTTAGTGTGTGACTCGTTGGTTTTTTGAGGGTTCGTATTCGGAAGAACGATTTGGAGGGTTATGTGAAGAACATAATGTACAATTTAGTTTGGACCACATGTGAGAAAAGACATATGCCGCCGTATTGGAAGTTCGTGTTTCACATCGTAGTTTATTGCTTGTCTGAGCTGAAAGGAGGGTTCGATAAGTTGAAGACGGAATGGGTTGGGGTGATGGTCTGCTTGACGAACAAAGTGGACTTAAACTTCTCCGTATGGTTCTTTAAGTGCATGCAAACCAATGTGCTCTCAATGAATGCCTGGATGATGTATCCACATTTTATTTAAGACTGTACGTGTTCCAAGACCTGTCTATCCCAAAAAGGTTGATGATGAAGAGAATGTGATACCACCGTCTGAGCCTCATCATGCCAAGATGGTGAAATAAACGGTTTTCAAATGGAAGAAGTGGGTACAAGTATCGAGGAGAAGAACCTAGTACAAAGTTCGGTTATTTGTTGAGACAGAACCTGATAGTGAGGAGACTACTGAAGAAGAAGGTGATGTTGATAGTGGAGACTATGGTGATGATGATGATGATGATGAAAGAGGTGACGGCAAGAGCATGATAGTGAGGCCATAGACTCTAACACTGACGTCAGGGGTGAACAACGAAAAAAGGCTATCAATAAGTCTTCTACATGTGGTTCTTCCCAACAACAAGAATCGGATGAAGAATAAGAGGAACCCGAGCGACCCTCTCAAACATTTGAAGAAGACCAAGGACTCCAAGAAGTCGACCCACACAAGCTGATCTGCACAAAGCCTCACCAACCACCATGTCTTGAACTATAGAAATCTTAAAGGCTAAGAAGGTTCATATTCTAAGACACAAAACCAAAGCCAAGACCAAGAACAAAACTAAAACTAAACCCACCTCTAGGAGACTCCACGACTCACCCATAACCTCTCCTAACAATCCCCCACACACAAAACCCAACCTATACAAGGCCTTCCATTACCACGAATAACCGAGCCTACCCATCCAACAACTACCTCTCTCTCCACCTAGGACAACCTCACTAATATCTTCCGCATTTGGCTCATCCTGTACCTCACCACTTAGGGGAACCACATTCTGGTCAACCACATTCATTGTCTCACCTACTACCATACCCATAACTAGCCTTACCCAAACAACCACCGAACCCTCTACCCTGTCCCTAACCCTAACCACACCTACCCAAACCGTTACCATGCCAACTCAAACAACCATACAACCTAGCTTTTCAATCACACCTCCCTCAACCATCAAAATGTTAGATTTAATCCCTCCAAGTTAGAGTCTAGGGTTAGTTATGTAAATATGTCATAGTATGTTTTAGTTAGTTTTAATATTTATGTATTGTAGAAGGATTGAAGTTGTAATTAGTATTAAGATCAACAGACATGAACGTCTATATACACCTTTTGCAAATTTTTATCTTGTTATTTCATTGATCGATCATTCTTTCTTTTATCTTGGGCATCAATTGGCATCAGAGTCATCTTAATTGTCAATTAAAATCAATTGCCGATATTTTCTTTGATTCGATTTGGGTTCTACAAACTTTTTATGGAATTGCTTGAGACGTCAACAGAAGAATTGAAATCAAATTCATTCAAATCGTGATTCACGTTAATTGTGATCTTTTCTGAATTATTCAGAAAACTTTAGCGATTAAAGCCGGCTATTACCGGAATATTTGTGATTCTTATTTGCTATTAAATCAATTGATTAGACTGCTGATATGTCATTTTTTCTGAAATTACATCATCAATTGAATTCAATTTAATATCAATATCAACGATTTGTTGTTTATTTGTGGTAATCGTAACTTTTTTATAAAAAAAAAACCTTTGGATGCTGATTCCTTTGGTTAAATATCATTGTGTTTGGAAACAATAAATTGATTAGTTAGTTTGTTTGTATTCAATTATTAAGAAAACAAACGGTTTGTTGTTTTATCTGTTGGTGGTTGTGTATTGTCAAAGAAAAGGGGGACCATCAATCAATTTTGTCTTGTTGCTGCACAAGTTTGCTGCACATGTTGGAACAAAGAAAAACTCACAAACACATTTGTTGTGTTTGTTACAGATTTTTTTTTTTGTATAAAATACCCCAAGTATTCATATAATACATTATTTGATATCAAAACCATATCAGGTCTGACAATAACTTGGTTTGAATATAAAAATTAATAAAGATTTATTCTTTATTAAGAAACCATTTTGGTAAAATTAAACCCGAAATCAGATCGTTGGAATCTGTTAGCGTAGTGGTTTAATCATATACGAATAAGGATTCGTTATTTATTTTTAGAACTGAGTTTTGTTGTAACTCTTGAAGACGGTTCTTATAAGTTTAAGAGGTTAAACTTAATTATCCAAAACCTTATTTATACTTCGCGTATAATTTATACTTTGTGTATAATAATTATTATTATCTCTAAAGAAAACCATGTCGGAAAGTCCAAAGGATAATAATGCTATTGTAACGCATAAAGAACCGGGATCATCTTATTCAAATTTCCAATGCCCTATGTTAAAATCAACTAACTATACAACATGGGCAATTAGAATGAAGACCATGCTAGATGCAAATGGCCTCTGGGAGATCATAGAACCCGATGAAGAAACAAGAATAGATGTCAAGAAAGACAAATATACTATTGCCTACTTATTTCAAACTTTACCCGAAGAATTACTCCTGCAAGTTGCAGACTGTAAAACTGCAAGAGAGGTGTGGGATTCATTAAAAACCAGACATATTGGTGCAACGCAAGTGCAAGAAGCACGGTTGCAAAGCATTAAGTCTAAGTTTGATAAATTACAAATGAAAGATGAAGAGACTATTGATTCTTTCACATTGAGACTAACAAATGTTATTAGTAAAGCAACTAGTTGTGGTGAAAAGATTGATCAGACCCACGCTAATAAGAAAAATCTTAACCTCAATGCCCGATAGGTTTTTGCATATAATTGCTTCGATTGAGCAATTTACTGATCTAAAGCAAGTAACCGTGGATGATATTATCGGGAAGCTTAAAACTTATGAGGAAAGGATTAAATCCAAAAGAGGAGTTGTGACCGACACTCTGGATAAACTCTTGTTCACACGCCATGACAAGAATGAGGGTCATGGGAAAAATTTTGGAAACCATGGACCGAAGAGGTTCAATGCATCACGAAACAATTGGCGTGATGGCAAGGGAAAAAATGTTGATAAGGATGAAAAATCATCTCAACATTCCCATTACAATATTAAACCTAAGAAAAACTCAAAGAGATCTGAGTAAGGTTAAGTGCTATAAATGCAAGCGGTGTGGGCATTATGCCAACATGTGTCCTCAAAGGGATCAAACACATTATCAATCTAACTTGGTGGAAGAGGACGAAGAACCCACGTTGTTGATGACAGTTCTTAGTAAACATAAGATCCATCAAGAAATTTTCCTAAACGAAAAGGAAATTAAGCCTAATCTACATACGGCCACCAATGAAAGTCTATGGTACTTAGATAATGGTGCAAGTAACCATATGACTGGTAATAGAAAACATTTCAAAGAACTAGACGAAAAAATTTCGTGACGAGTTTGCTTTGGTGATGGTTCCATTGTAGAAATTAAAGGGCGATGCTCAATTCTGTTGGAATGTAAAAATAAGGAACAGAGAATTATATCTCATGTTTACTACATTCCAAGTTTGAAAAGCAATATTATGAGCCTTAGACAATTAACAGAAAACGATTGCAAAGTTCTATTGGAACGTGACTCTTTATTTCTATATGATCATAATCAAACATTGCTTATGAAAGTCACACGCTCAAGGAATAGACTTTACAATATCAATCTAAGAATTGGTGAACCTGTTTGTTTATTGTCCAAATTAGATGACGAGGTGTGGCTGTGGCATGCTCGGTTGGGTCATCTGAACTTTGGCACGATAAAGTCAATGACTCATAAAAATTTGGTTCAAGGGATTCTCGCATTAAGCATGAAAGTCAAGTCTGTGACGCATGTCTCTTGGGAAAGCACATTAGATCCCCATTCCCCAAGTCAAGCCAAGTTTAAATCACTTAATCCGTTAGACTTGGTTTATGGAGACCTTTGTGGTCCTATATCACCACCTACTTATTCTGAAAGAAATATATTTTCTTACTTGTAGACGATTGTACTCGTTACATGTGGGTATATTTCTTAAATTCTAAAGATCAAGCTTTTGAATTTTTTAGAGAATTTAAAAGGATGGTGGAAAACGAGGTTGGAACAAAATTAAAAATGTTAAGAACTGATAGAGGAGGAGAGTTCACATCAAGTGAATTCCATCAGTTCTGTAAAGATAATGGTATAGCCAGACAACTTAAATCACCCTATTCACCGCAACATAACGGTGTGGTTGAACGTAGAAATATAACTATGTTGTCTACTACTCGTAGCCTTATGAAGGCTATGTCAATGCCTCGAAATTTTTGGGGTGAAGCTGTAAGGCATACCATATACATTTTAAACCGAATCCCAACTAAAGCACTAGCGAATGCTACACCTTTTGAAGCATTAAAAGGTAGAAAACCAAACCTAACACATTTGAGGGTTTTCGGGTGTGAAGCATATGCTAAGGTACCATCAAATCATCTTGCCAAATTAGATGATAGAAGTGTCAAGATGGTATATTTGGGAATTGAGGAAGGATCAAAAGCATATAGACTTTACGATCTCAATACTAAACGAATTTGCATCAATCGGGATGTAAAATTCTTGGAAAAGGATTCATGGAATTGGAAGGAGTACATGAATGAAGTTGGTAGTGAGGAACTTGAATGGGTAGACTTCATTGTTAAGGATAAATTTAGTGAAGTTTCTCAAGAAAACAATGAAACAATCCCAGTGACTCTAGAAGAAGAATA